>NW_018020614.1:889148-949773 GCF_002006095.1 Pseudomyrmex gracilis
CGCAACAGATCAGGGGAGCCAACCTTCTTTTTTTTCACTATTTTCACTTCTTTCATTAGTTTCATTAGTTTCATTAGTTCCAATTCCTGTATTTCCTGCATTTCCTGCATTAGTTCGTTCCATCTTGCTTAACTGAACACAGCCTAGTAAGTAGAAAAAAGAAGTAAAGTAATAAAAATTAGTATTAGAGATCCAAGTAAAAGTTTGTTTATTTTGCTATTTTCTATTGTTACAATAATACAAAATGTTTTTATACGACTGTAATCTTCAAATTGACTGTACAGATAACAAGTAATAAAAACATTTGCAATAAACTTTCGATACGCTTTGCACTTTCTTTCAATCGTATTTTTCTCCGTTGGAAATAAATTGCTACGCTGCTAATCTCTCGAGAAGGCTAATTGAGAATGTTCAACTCAATGGAGTCACATCGCGTGCTTACATAAGATGTCCCAGATTAATTAAGCAGTCGTTTCATTAGACGTAATGTATCCGTGTATGACGCCGTGTTGCGCCACTGTGTGTGTGTGTGTGTGTGTGTGTGCGCGCGCGCATGGATTTATATTATAATTAAATAAGAAATTTATATGTGAGAGACGAGATATATCGCACATACGATACACTCGTGATTGTAATTACTTCTTTAATTAATAATTAATGAAGCACGTGCAAGTCGAAGATACAAAACCACGCGAACTGCTTTCCGTAAAATTTTTTACGTCGAAACTTTTTTCTCATCAATCAAACGAGCGGATTTTAACTCGGACGGTAACGACGTCTCATTTGCAACAAATACTATTCCCCGGATTGAATTTATGACTTTTACTTCTCGAACGTATAACAACGAACGTAAAATAGTTTTAAACGCGTCGCGGAACCGTTTCCCACCGCCATAAATTGCCAACGTTGGTCCACTTTCATCGGCCGACTGTTTGTTAACTACCAACTGTGTGTTTAACGAGTCTCATTCGAGCCAACTAAGTTCCGCCGTCCCGACGTCGCGCCTGCTCCGTCTCGCTCGCCATCAATTGGCGCGTATATGCAAATTCGTCTTGCATTGTCACAGCGAGAACGCGCGGAAATCGCACAATCGACGATCTCACCTATACGAATCGCATTCTCTCATCTTGTACATTTCGACCCGCGTGCGTTTCTCTAATAAGGCGTTTCGATGCGAACACGTTTTGGATCGAACAGATGCGACTGCGAAGAATTTTCCCACCGTAGAAAGTTCGCTTCGCTTCCTCCCGACTCACGCGAAATTAAAAATTCAATAGACGCAATAAATTGGCAAACAGAGCCAACGCAACTTGGCTAAAGCCAAGTATAAAATTTATTATTGATTACGATAACAAATGTACACGTATGTACATTTTCGACATTTAATTTGATCTTTTCTTTTTCAAATTGTACAAAGTAGTTAAAAAACAGTTTCATAAATATTGTCAGAATTAGAACAAATTATTAAAATTACATATTCAATAATTTAAATTAAATTTACATTTAAATTAAATAATTGATATACCGTGTATAAATTTATATTTTCGAGTCAATATCTCAAATTAAAAATTGTTGAAATATAAATTTTTTAAAAGAGATAATGTTTCGCACAATATTAAAAAAATAGTGAAAATCGAGAAAAAAATAATTCAATCATTTCTCAAAACGCTTAAATTATCGTTGCGCGTGGTTCGCTATCGGAAAGCCGCACAAAGACGATTGTGTTTCTTTGTCGCGGCGACGCACGCACAAACTGTGCGTTGACAGTAACTCGTCTGTCTGTAACTTACGGGGAAACACGCGACCCACAACCCTCGCTTGCTTTTACGCCGATTTCCTCGGGTTTGTGAAACGACTTGAGATCAGAGAGAGCGCGCGCGCGCATGTAAACGTGCGTATCGCGCCAGACTTGACGCAATAGTCGCGCGCGATTATTCGCGATTTGACGGAGTGTGACATGTGTCTCTCTCAGCCGGAACGCGGAGGATAAAAAAAAAAAAAGAAGAGTAGGAAGAGGTGTGAAACACGGCGATCGTGGGCACGCGGGCTATTTATGTAAACCCCGGTGTGTGTCACTTGACCGGCTCTCGAGGAGTCTTAACATCGACTTAACACAACGTTGTCGGGGAAAGACTGCCTACGAGAACAGAGAACGGTGAACCAATTACCCACGTCGTGTATATAATACGTATAAGGCGGTCCGCCGCCTGCATGGCGTCACAACGATATCTCGTGAAATAAGCACCGTGGGGTCCGGCCTTACGCGCGCGCCAATAAGGCAGCATTCTCGCCGGGTCAATGCTTACTGGTTCTGCGTTTCGACTCGATTTCTCAGGCGAGCGCTCGAAACGTTTTTCTTCGATAAATGATGAATCGCTCGTAAACTCGAAAAACGGAGAAAGATGAAAGGGAAGTGTAGATCGATTCAGAAATTCAGGATTCCAGCAGTTTTCTCGTTCTTTATTTTTATTATCTCTGTACATTACCGCGTGTGAGACTTTTATTACTCTCTTTCTGTGACCATAATGGAAAAATGTCAAGGAGAACGTCTGCGTCACGATGGACGGTCAAAGTTGTACGTATATTCGCGCAAAAATTGTATTAAAAATAAATCCAAAGTTAAATTTGTAAGATTATAAAAAAAAAAAAAAAAAAAAAAAACACTCTTAGAAAAGAAACTTACATTTCAAAATTTTTGACAAGTGAGCGATCGCAGTTATTGGCGCGTATTTTTTTATTCTTAAATATGAAAAAAGTCGTAACTTACTGGAGTCAGTGTTTAATTATTTGAAATTTTATTGCAATAATAAAAGTGGGAGTTATTTCAGCGGATCTAGCTAACTGAATAAGATTGTTTCCACATGTATTATCGTATCCGTTTTCTTAATGCAGATGAGTGGAAAACTTATACCGCGGCGAGATTGCGTCAAAATGCGCTTCGAGCGCATTCTGCAAATTCCGCTGCAACGGAAACGCCTCGTAGATTAGAGCAGCTTAGTCTTCGATTCGAGAGACGATAGCGATCCGAGCTGCAATCGCGAGTGAGATCGTAAACCAGCGAGTGCGGCACGTATATATCCCGGCCATATTCGCCGAGTAATATACTCACCGTGTCCCAGTTCGCGATAATGCGCTTCGGATCTCTTTTGCGTTTCCGACACACATTCACTCGTGAGCCCGCTCGAGTGAAGTGGATACTGATAGTCGCGTAAAAGCGGAGTGAGACGCAAAAATGGAGCCGGTCAACACGACGACGACGACGACGAGATGAGACGATGCGTTTCGGGCAATTGAGAAATCGCGCGAAAGCGGAACGCGCCAAAAGAATGTGCCAAGACATGCAAAAACTTTTATTCGTACGGGATCTCATTGATTTTCATTGATTCTGTGAAATTTTAAAAATATTCGAAAAGTCTAAAGTAATTTTTACGCATAAGAGAGCGAAGTAATTAAAGTCCGTCGCGTTTAATTGAGTTTGCAATAGAATGCGTAAAAAGAGCGCGAATCTCTCGCCGGTATCACGTGTGGCAAATATACCGGCACGTAAAAATCCCGGCTTCTTGTTACAGCGGCTGTAAACACGAAAGGCGCAACGCGCGCGTCCCACATTCACCGTCGCATCTTTCTGCGCGCGATACGCACACACTCATCGCGTATACCTACCGCCATTCGTTTTCATTGGCCAAGGTCGTTGGTGTTCCTGCTTTCGAGCGAAATCGCTCCGGCGATTCATCGCTCGCGGGGCAAAAAGGCGCCGCGGAAAAACGCGCGCCGCGTTTAAAAGTTATGAGATTTTGTTACTCGCGCGGAGCTGTGCGAACTTACGTAAAGGCCAAACGGGCACACACCCCGCTGTGTTGTATCCTTTCTGAGAATCGAATTACGGTATCGGTGACGAGGAATAGGCGAAAGAACGTTCACATATTTGAATCAATATATTGTAATTAAAAATATCAATAGGCAATACAATAATTTATCACGTCATATCCAAAAATGGCAGAATTTTAAAAATAGCAAGTCTTATCAGTACAACATTATTTGTACACGCAATTGTTGCTCAACTATTGCCTAAATCAAATTAAGAATATTAACAAGACACTGGTAATTTGTTTGTATTATTAAAATAGTAAAAAGGGATTTTGAAAAATAAGCAAGTTTTACATAAAGCATCATTTGTATACGTAATTGTTATTTAACTATTGCCAGCCTTCAATTTACTTATTTCGTTTTATCTCGCGAAGGTTGTTGTTTTTTTTTTTCGAACACAGTATCTTGTTCGAGTTGAGTAATTTCGATCACATCGATAATCTGCGGCATCCTTAACGCCGTTTGTTCATTGTCTTCGTACAATGATTTCGCACAATGGCGCACCTCGTCGCGGCAATTACGAAAACAATTAATAGGAAGACGCGATCGGAAGTAGCGCGTGCGATATTCCGCGTGCGATGCGCGCGCGGAGGGAGAGAGCGGCGCGCATTGTGCGCAGCAACGCAATTGCGCGCGCAAGTTAATACACCGGCTCTTTTTCTTCTTTTCAGACGCGGAGAGTCTTCAATCAAGGCGCTGTATAAGTATGAAAAGGAAAGTCCGGAGTCGACGATGCGCGTAAACGGGCATTCGGAACAGAGCGCGAGGCAAGAAATGGGTAAGAGAACACACTTTGCGCACTTTCCACCGGACGACGACAATCGACGCTATCGTGACGAATCGCTGATTGAAAAATCAGCGACGAAACTCGCGCGCGCTATGTTTTTCTCTCTTTTGCCGCGATAATTAGAGCGTGTTTCCAATTAAGCGTCGTAATCACACGACGCTCGCAAAGCGCTACGTTTGGGGGGGAAGGGAGGAATCGTCGCAAAGGAAGAGAACAATTTTAACGGAAAAAAGGGAGCGAAAACCTAGCCGCGAGAAATTCTCGGAATACGGAGAATATTGAAACGGCATAGCGATCTTATTTTATCTTTCGGTTTTTTTTTTACACGTTTTTTTTTTACACGTGCAAAGAATTCTTCGAGATTATTCGTTACTACTTGCGAGCGAGCAATTTTATCGAGGCACGGCGGCGTGTCGCAATATTGCTGTTTCCGAACGACAAATCGCTTCTTCCATGAAAATAAATCGCGCGGATGGAGGTTGAATTCGATGAAATATCCTCTTCATTGCGCGCAAGGACGCGTGGCGGTTAGGAAAAAAAAAAAAAATGGCGACTGGAATCGAGAGACAATGTGCGTGCTCGCATACTCGTCACGTAGACGCGCATTGTCTACACGGGGAACTCTCGTTATATAAGCCATTCAAGGTGGCTGCGATGACGTTACTCGAAGGTGCGCCGCTGCTTCTCTCGCGCAGAGAGCTCATCCTGTTCTTTCATTAACAACACGAATCCCCTTTGGCGTATGCACGGCTCATCGGTCTCGAGGCGAAGTTAACGGAATTTCACGAAATTCCCCGTGTCGCGTCGTCTCTCCGTGTGTACGTCGGTTCGACTCTCCTTCCCGCGGTCACAGCGAATTCCTTCGAGACGCCGCAAATTCGTCATCGCGTTTCCCGTCAAAGGGAAAACGAAACGAATCGATTTTCCGGAGAAGGAAAATTGCTTTCTCGAACACGCTCGATTGACTCCTCGATCCGTTTTCGTCTCGTTCGAAGAAATAGCTTTAAATTTAATATATTCGCGTCCGCGGGGCGCGCATCATTAAATAAAATGGAACAAGTTGAACAGTCGCATATTCAATTTATCGAATAATCGATCCGAGTATAAATAAAAAGTAAAAAAATATTCAGATAAATATTCAGATAAATATTAAATCCTTTCTAAATCCGAAGGAATAAAAAAACACAATGGCACAAATAGTCCCGGGAAATCGTGAATTCGATTTTTATGTAATATTTTATTTCGTCAATAAATATAATATTGCGATAAAAACCGCTTTTCACAAAGCGGCGAAAAATCGAATAAAAAACTATTCGTCGAATAAAACTGTCAGGCTTGATGAGATGCAAAGAGAGAGAGAGAGAGAGAGAACACTCGACGTGAAAACGAAGCGGTATTGACGTAACGCGGAAGACGAGACGCGTAATGATTTACGCGTAATGATCAATTGAGTTTCGCTCGGTTGTTAAAGTTACGTGCTTAATTAGACAATAATAATACCGCCGTATAGTCCGTGTATACCGAGCCGGATTGCCGCCCACGTATCGACTTGCGCATTCGGTCTAAAAATATTATCGTCGATAACAGACCGTCGGTCGATTACTTCAACACACGTGGAGGGTTTCAGTTCGAGAAAATCACACACACACATAAAAGAGAAACGAGCAGCGCCGAGAGAAACTTAACAATATTGTTTCAAACCGAATGCATTTTTTTTTTGTCGCTTATATTGTTGCTCTCGCGATAACGTGCGCAATGTACAATTATACAATCCGAAAGTTCGCGAAAGCCGCAAAGAGAAAGAGGGAGACGCAATTACAATTTGCTCGGGTGCGTGCGGGTTAATTAAGACAACTGCGCATTGTCTTCGAGCAATTTATTATTCCGAAAGTTTTCGGAATGAGCGATGGCTCAACGCACGATTTGCATCGCGGTGCTTCGCGTGCGATCTCTTCGCTGGAATTTAGTCTCTCGGGGAAATTACGTAACGATACAATTTTACGATCGAATATTGTGAGAAATTTATTTCGTGCAATGTTCTGTTTTTTTTTTTTTTTTTTTTTTTTTTAAATTGCATCAAGCCGTTCAAATCAATTCTGTGCGAAGCGATTAATTCGAACGAGCGCAATTTTGCAACAAAGATCCCCGGGCCGCGCCCGATGATATATCGCGTCAATTTGTTAGCTGGCCATCGTGCCACTTTAGAAATGATGTAATGGATGTTTCTAATGGACTAGCGCGCACGATATTGGATAGGAACCGTTTCGAGGAATTGTTTGGGCGAGCCAATGTGCGCAGAATGCTTCCATTTTTAAAGCGAATCGCCAGAGAATCAAATCAAATTCTCAATCTAATCGCAAATAAATTTAACGAAAGTTGCCTCACACGTTCCAGAAGTCAACGAGCGAAAATATTGAGAAGAAAAAAAAATGTAATTTAAAAAATAATTACAAAGAATAAAAATTTTTTCCGATATATTTCTAAAAAAAAGAGTTACGTAATAAATTATCCGGTAGAGCGTTGAAAAAATTCAAATCAAAAAACTTTCCGACATCCCCTTTGCCATGATACCAAAGATACGTAGTGCAAAAGCTGATTGAGCTGTCGGCCGCGAAATTAGCTTGAGATCTGACGCCATCAGTTGCGCCACCAATTACAAGTGACAATTAATTTCCGCCGTGCAATCCGCCCAGCAAAACCACCGCTTATCAAACCGAGGGCCGATCTCGCGGCGCGTACGTCCCGTCCGCAGTCAATGGCACAGCGTGGCCCCGCCGTCATCTGGATCATCTCGACTATCTAGACCGTATTGATCGCGGTCTAAGCAGCTGTAGCCGCTCTGACAGTAACGTTGGGGCGGCCGTACGGAAAACACACGTGTTACACGAGCAGCGCGCGGCGACGACAACGGGGAGACGAGTAGTACGTGTGTCGGCGACGTCCCTTTTTCAAACGGACGTCGAAAGAAAACTCAACGAAAAAGCCTTCGAACCGAAGAGGGGGAAACACACCGGTGATGCGCGGGTAAAACCACTCACAGTCCGTTTTCCCGAAGCCGAGGAGAGGCGCCGTTGTTTTCGCTGGACGTGCGTTTGTCGCGACAAAAATTTTCATCGATGAGAATTTCCCTCGACTCGATATCGCGATCAATCGGCAGTTTCGTAACGTGTGCGGAAACATACGAGTCTTCGTTTTTACTCCCTTTTCGCGCGTTCCTTTCCGCGCGATAAGTGAAAGGTTTTCTCTCGCGGTTATCGGGGTTGGTTCGATGTCGCTCACCGCGGAAGTGGCTTCGTCGACACGTTTTGTTGTTCCTGGTGACTGTTGAATGCCGGTTGTTCGGTCTATTGCGAGTCCATTCCGCTCAGCTAACATGGGAGAAACTGATCTCATTTTTCGCGGTGTGTGTGTTTGGAATATATTTGAAATAATTTTTTTTTTTTTGGTAGATCCGAGACAAATCCTTCGTTTTTTTTGGTAGTGACGAGGAGATTCTAATTTGAAGAAGTAAAGTTTGTTTGTTTTTGCTCTTGCTGTTCTGTCTAGTGTTCGCTACATGTGCTCCAAAAAATATCTTGTTTGATTTTCAAAACATATGTTAGTTCGGAGTTTGCTTCGTGAGAGGTTATATGTCCTTGGATTTTTTTTTAGTATTCCGCTATGGTACGTAAAATAATCCGAACGACAATATTTGCAGAATTTTCGAAAATGATCACATTTTTTAAACTAGAACACGTATTTGATAACTGAATTACGAATGTTTTTTTCTATAAAATTTCACATTTATTTAATATTTTTACGTGTATTTGATAATTGAATTACGAATGTTTTTTTTATAAAATTTCACATTTATTTAATATTTTTACGTGTGCGCATTAAAGAAAATGAAAAAGAGAAATCGAGCATTTACTTGTGAATTATCAATAGTTATTACTGAGAAACATAACACATGTAAATTTATCAGCGCACGCACGCAGCTGTTACCACCCATAAAGCGACAGAAAATTATTTTGCGCGTGTTTATTTACGCGAAAAATAAAAAACACAGTTAAATAAATGCCACATGCAAACAAATATGTGTGTATAAAAATTATGATTACAAATCTGTTTTTAAAACTAAACTTTTTGCACAAACCTTTTTGCAATCGCTCGCAATTTTTACCGCAATTTTCTTTTCGTTTTATAAATAAACTTTTTTTTTTTTTAAGCGGAAATTTGTAACGTGCAACTTGCGAGGAAAACAAATTATGTACTTCCGCGTTGACACGTCGTGTCGATTAGAGAAGCGTCTTTTTTCCCCGCAAAGCAAGGAGGAGAGACACAAAGAGGCGATCGTGTCAGGCACGAGGGTAAAGAGCCCGCGGTCGATTATCGTTCATCTCGTCGAACGGTTATCGCATCTTCCAGTGGGGAAAGCAAGCGATGGGAACGAAGGGAAAAACGGAAATTCACCGCATATTTACCTTTCGTCGGGACGTCGCGCGCACAAAAGAGAAGCACACACGCACGTAGACACTTACTTACGTAACTCTCGTGTACGTGCTCCCGCGAATATCACGCTTCGTTTAAATAGCTGAATGCTTTATTTGCAATAAATAATATCCGGCACACTATTGTCGTTATCAAGCGCGGTCTAAGTGCAAAAGTCATATTCGCGGTATTATTAGCGTCATTAACACATACACACACACACGCGCGCACACACACTCGGATTTACATTGCGCGCGGAAAAAGAGAGAGAGAGAGATCTCTTGTCGATGTGATTTATGCAAATTAGAAATGTGTGTTGTGTTGTGTTGTGTTGTGTACTTTAGATCGCGTTTGAATTCGCGGCTAAAAGAAAACGTAACGTCCTGCGGTTAACTGTAGTTTGTACACGCGTCAGAAATGCATATTTATTTATAAATGTCAAACACGAGGAACGTTATGTATGCAATTTACATGAAATCGCACATGAATTTTAATTCATCACTTTTACAAGAAGCACATACGCGCGTATAAAATTTGCAGCGGCACGGAGACTGGCTTTGATAAAACGTCGTCACGCGGTCAAACGTCCGCGTGCCAAGTCCGAGCGCGTGACGCGCTCGGCGTGATCGAATTCTCGTCTCGTTCGGCGTTTTAGTATCGACGGTAGGAAATTGCGTTTCGCATCGGGAACGGTCTCGCGCGCTCGTTTCCCGCTTACGTCTTACTGAAAAACATTTTAACGAACGCGCTAATGCGACGACGTGATGTGTGCTAATTGCGAGGCGCTAATTGTCGCTCGAATTATCGCGACGCTCGCTGGAATATAGTGAATTGTTGTGTTCGCACGCGCGCGCGACTCGATATCGTATCGCGACTTCTTGAGTTCGTCTTTTTTTTTTCTTTGAATTCGTCGTAACGTTGAGTATCGGTTAGTGTCGAAACAAATGGTAATTTTTTTTTTTATTACCACATTAAATTCGCGTGAAAAGAAAGATAGAACGACGTGAAATTATCCGGTGGTTGAACGCGCGCAAATTTTCGCGCGAGAACAGTTTCGCCTTTGTCTCCAAAACAATTGCTAAAGTCCGCAGAATTTCCGCCCGCAATTAACGTGCGTATAGTGCGTTTCGCTGCGAAAGACATTCCTTTAGTCGCCTCGTTTCTCTCTTCTCGTCCTCGCATACCGCGTCCGCTCGTTCGCATAGTTTCGTTCACAAAAATCTTATCGACTCTTCTCTGTCCGCTGGCAGATGTACGACCGAAGTCACTTAAGTCGCGTGCGAGCTGACGCGTCGCATCGCTAGAAAGACAGTGTAATCGAAGAAACATCGTCGAAGGAGAACGAATTTTAAAATAATGCGCGTTAGCGCTCGAGAGAGGAAGAATCGTTGAAAACTGTAACTGAGAGACATGACGGCGGGCGGTGCGGAGTGCGTTGGCACTGTTTGCGCTCGTTAATCAGCTCAATTGAATAACGTATTAATACCTCGGGGTCATCGCGAGGGCTAATCGCAATGTCCACGCCGGACACGATGGACACCATCGACGAGGCGGAACAAGCGTGGCGTGAGTAAAAAATATTTTAAGCACTTTCTTCTCAGATGCCCCGCGTCTTTTTCGCCAAACAAGTCGCACCAATTAAAATTATTGCGGCGAATAAATTAAAAAAAAAAAAAAAAAAAAAAACAACAAACCTTTTTCTGAAAATTTACGAAAAAAAAATGATTGAAATTTTATTTCACGCAAAGTCGCGGATAAAAATTGCAAGAAAAACAAAATTAGCAAACATTTTCAAGAAGAAAATTAATGAAAAGCAATCGCGAGAGAAATTTCTATTTTCTCTTTAATTTCACGATCGTTTTTTCGATATTTCGCGATCGCGCGATTTGCATTCACCGTGCAAAGGTGATTAATTGCCGATGTGCATTGCATTAGAAGAGCGCGAATACGTAAGTAACGGCACGCGTGTAGCGTTGATTTATCGGAACGTGACTTAGAGAGAGACGCCGAGTTTTTGTTTAATATATTCCATGAATTGTAAATCGCCGGGCGACGCGACGCGGCGGTAAATCGTACGGCGGCGGCGGCGGCGGCGGCGCTTTTTTCCTGTTACTCCGCGCCGCGCTCGCCGTTTGTATGAAATAGAGTACGGCAGATCGGTCCTGAGATAGTAATGCAAAATTAAACGCTCGACACACGCATGCACAATTCATGAGAGATTTAAACCACGTGACTCCGGCGGCGTGAGGTATTGCGGAGATCAATTTTTTTTATCTCGACCGCGCGTTAAAAATCATCGCGCGACCCATTTCGTTTGTTTGTTCGTTCAATTTTTGATTGGAATAAGCGGATTGAAACAAGCGGACATATTTTTCGACACGCGATAGATAAGCGAAAATTATATTCGCGTGCGCTTCTTCGCTCCGTCAATTAAATTGTGCACATCGCCGTACCATTAAGACTTTATCTTACGTGCGCGATATGATGAATTACGTTACGCGCGACGAGTTGCCGAGCTTGATCGGAGAGATAATTTCAAACTCTCGCACTTATCTTCGTGCTGTATTATAACAATAACAACAAAAAACACTTAGCGATGACAAGAGAAAATGTATTTGCCCGGTTTGTAGCAATGTTGTATTTCTCAGCTCTCGATATTGTTTGTATTGCAAACTGTTGTAAACAAGTAGAGTCCGAAAAAAAAACAGATTTATAGAAACGTCTCAGAGAGAGAGATTAAAGAGGGTCAGTCGAGGGTTGATAGAGAGATAAACTCCCTCCCACAAGAGATAAAATCCCCCATTGGGAATAAATCCCATTGTCAGAGAAGCAAATTGCGATGTCGTCGCAACTCTGTGTGAGACGGTGAATTTCCTTTTACAGATGAGATGCTGGAGTGCGAGACGGGATCGCTTTTGGGCAGAGTAGCGGACCTCGAAAGGCAATCCTTGGCGCAGAGGGACGAGATAGTTTGTCTTCGCGCTACACTGGCGGACGCGCTACGGCGTATCGCCCAACTCGAAGGAAGGGATAAGCGGGAGGACGAGAGGAACGAGAGGAGGAGCGAGAGATTGGTGTCCTCGCCCTTAAGAAACGGCCATGTACCTCTCAGGAGTAAGTTGGAACGCATCGAAGCTGCGCGACATCGATTATGGAAGCCCGGGAACGGCGCCTTAATCCTTTGTCATCCGGATTCGATGCTTTTCTCAATATTTAAAAAAAAAAAAAAACACCTAGTTTTTGTATCGTATCCCTCGATATTTCTCGTCGCTAGATTTCTTGAAAAATATTTATTCAGCGGATCAATATTTATTTACTCAAAGATATTTATTTGTCGGACAAATATTTATTTATTTATTGGACATTTGTTTCGTTTATCTTATTTTTCCCGGCAAGTAATTTAGAGAAGCAATTATATGTCGATAAATATTATCTTCGCGTTAATGAATGTAAATTAACGATCCGTGTTGGGATCCGAAAAGTCACTCGAGTCTTTCCGACGATCGACGTCTCGCGATAATCGCAGATCGATATAATGGATATAAGATCAAGATTGCGCGTTACATTCGCGATAAGTAAAAGGAAAGTCGATTCGACTGTGATCGATGTGCCGACCCCGTAAAACGACCATCGGATTCGAGCCGCACCTTCTCGCTCGTGTGCTATCGCGTAACCAGGCCAGTGTTCACTTCATTTCTCGCGATAATCGCCGAACGAGAATATTTCAATTGTTCTCTATCATCGCGTTATGTTGCCGATATTGCGAGCTGTAAAACTCTATAATCAATCGTATAAAAAAAAAGTAATTGATAATAATAAGCTATTTATTATTACGATAATCAATCATAATTCACATTATTTCTCTTTCTCCTTTCTCTCGAAGCACCTTGCTATATCGTGTCGAAGCTATGGCATTTCATCCGGACGTGTGTGTAATATCGTATCGCGTATTCAAAGAGCTCGAGATGCGGATACGAGGGCGCCGATTAATACGTCGAGCCGCGATCGCGACGTGCAACTCAAGTCAGGCATGCATTTCCGGGCGAGTTTTATCCTTGCCTATTGAGTTTCGAACGAACGCGATTACGACAGAAATCGCGGATGCGAGGAAGCCCTCTTTGCGCGGGATCGAGGGTGAAGCGAAGCTCGTCGAGTGGCGACGCGGCTGTGTGTGTTGTTGTACCTGTTGGCACGCGACGCGGCTTTTAAGGTCACGTTCGGTTTCGGTTCCGCGCCAATCGAGAAACCCCCGCACTCACGGAACGTGAATGGATTCGTAAATTGTTCTTCGTGCGGACCTTGGGAAAAGGCGAGGTGTTCGCGATTATTCGGACGGTTTCGTCGAATTTGCTCTCGACGTCGAGGAGAGAAAGAAAGAGAGAGAAAGAATAAACGTGTGATATCGCACATTCGTACGTTCTTCAGTTAGTAAACGTTTGTGCATTTTCGCGAACTCGAGTGTTGCTGAACGTAAATTCTCAATCGGAGAAGAAAACGCGATTGAGAGGAAAACGAAGAAATTCTTGTCTCGCAAGTTCATTAATTCTCTCGCGCAATCAAGACCCGGGCGAATACGTTTTTTTAATTATTTCCCCGCTTTTGCATTCTCGCGGTCGGGCGAAGCATCGCGCGAATATCTCCGATCCCTCCGACGATGACGACGACGACGGGATGATCTGCAGGAAATGAAACGAGAATCGCTGACGTGCATAAATTATCGCGTCGACAGCGCTCGTAGCGCTTGATGCGCGATTGATGATGGACGCGAGAAGACTGTAATGCACGCGGAAGACGCGCTCAAATACACGGAACGAATATCACGTGTACACACACCGTTAACTCGCATCCCTATTGAAACTGATCGCACGTCGTTTGACTTATATCCGCGTGTTCATTTGCGCGATATTCGCAATTCAAGTTCGATCCGAGGATATATTTGCGAAATATATGCGCGCCGCGATGCTCGAGACGACTTTTTTAGTCGAGATCATTGAATTGTACGAGCGAAAGTAACGAAAAAACTATGACGCGGAAACAAAGTTGTTTTGTTTGTTTGTTTGTTTTTCAATGTTCGGAAAAACTTTGTGCTTTCAGGTAGTCAAAACTCAGTGCCACAGAAGGACTTGAGACTGCGCCAGACCGGAGGTCTCAGAAACTCCTCGTCCTCGGGATCGTCGCAGGACGTGCGCGACGCGACGGCCAGTCCGAGACGTCCTGTCAGCTACATTCATCCCTCTCAACTCCCACAGAGGTGAGAGTCCATTTAAAACCTGACTCCTCCCAAGAATTTTGCGTCTCGTCATAACAAAAATGCAAAGAACTTACATCGAGTATAAATATTCAATTAGCGCATATATATATATAGCGTAATATATATTACATCTAATTAATACTAAATATCTAATTAATACTAATATATATATATATATATATGCTGTTATTTTTCTTTGCGGCTTTTTTCTATTTCTAGGAATTTTCTTAACGAGTTCGCATTTACTTCGTTTATTTACATTAGTTTGCATTCCTTAGGAGATCCGTCCATTATCAGTCAACGGGCTCTCTGCATTCGGATAGTCCTAGTAGTAGTAGCGTTTCTCCGGTGCCATCGCCAAGCCCCAGGGCAACTCCGCTACCTGTCGCCAGGTGAGCAGCAAATTAATAATTGCGCGCTCAGCGCGAATCACGTTTCACCGATCCTTAGGATAAATTGTTGTACATTTCGCACCACGTCGTGACTGGGAAAGGAAGAGACAGAGAGAGAGAAAGAGAGAGAGAGCGAGCGGACGAGAGAAATTCCGAATTTCAAGCGGCGATTTCTCGCGCATCGCCGATGTTGCAAATTCCACTCTAACGATTTGTTGTTGCTCGTTTGTTCGCATATTATTAATTTTGTGTGTGTGTTGCATATAACAATCGTACAACAACAAGTAACCCTGTATCATGCGCACGTATGTTGTTCGTATTTAGAGCCACGCTAATGAGAACGCTCGCTGTTAATTAGTAGCGATATATGTACATATATATATACATATATGTGTCTATCTCTTTTTTTTTCTTCGATGTTGTGTTGCTAGCGTGATTATTTGCGATGTTGCGCGATGATCGTATACGCGTGGATCGGCGCGCGCATGGCGCACCTGTGTCACGAGATATTACGTTCGATGTCTCTAGATCGCCCACCGCGAGATCGAACGGGCCGCCCCAAAGCAGTCTGCGACGAGCGAAGCGATGGTCGTCCACCGGCGATTTTACACACTCCCCGCAGAACCAGGGAAGTAATTCCCAGCTCGTCGGAACCAGGTCAGTGCTAATGACAAAAACAGTAAAAAACCGCACTCGTTTTTTTTGCCTGCCACTTGTTGTTGATTTTTGTTCACATTTTTTACACACACGCGCCACATACACCACGTACAGACACGTAAACACATGAGTGTTTTCTCACCGCGCCAATTTCTTCGCTTACCTCCCATTTCGAGCGATTTCGGCCGCGCGTTCCTTCGCCGATTTCTCGCGTTCCTTTGGTCAATGATTCAATCGGGCGAGTGACAAGAGAAACGAAATTGTCCTCATTCTTTTTTGAAATTACGCTTGAAACGCGTCGAATCGGCGTCGAAACTCGAGAACGCTCGCCGATATCTCGCTCGATCTATTTTTTTTTTTTTTTGTTTTTTTTTATTTAATCTTTTTTCTGCCCTCCCTTTCTTTCCCGTTCTAATTTTATTTTGTGTTTCCGCACCGCATGGTTTTCGTTTGCATTTTCGTTCGTTATAGATTGTCCGCGTCCACCAAGTCGCTGTTCAACCTGTTCAAGCCACCGGTGATGAACAACGTCAAGCACGGGTAAATAAAAAGCAAGCAAAGTTTATTCATAGATTAGATTAACTTTGTGTTTTAATCCTTCTTCTGGCTTTTTTCTTCTGGCACTCTCTTCAGACCTGAACTTGTTCGCGCAAAATCGCACGTGCGCACGTCGTCCCGCCGCGCGTTTGCACGTGTGTGCGCGCGCGCGCGCGCGCGCCCCACGAGCCTTTACAGGAAGCAATTTCGTTTCCCTCCGCAGGTGAGCGCGGCGGTAAAGAGACCCGCTGAAAACGGGACGTTAAACGCACGTGTAATATTTCCTGCGGCTTATCGCCGTGATATATCTGTCGTGTCACACGATCTGCGCGCGCGATACGCGATCGGAGGCGGTTAAATCCCGATCGTCTCGCCGATCGTGAAAGTGAATCGCGGTTCGCCGCTATAAAACGAGCAAACGAGCTGGAAGTTTTCGCGGAGTCTGGAAGGTAAATAAATAATTTCGCAAAGTTTTATATATATATAAGAACGTTGAGGATATTAAAATAATAATTAAATTTCTTTTCGAGACAGCGTCGATTGGCTCGTCTGATTGGCTCGTCTGATTGGCTCGTCGACTGTGCAATTCTGAGAAAAAGTGCTCGTGTATTTTTCTCGGAGTAAAGTTTAGAAATTGTTGTTCCTCGACTAGAACATTTTAATATTTTTTGCTAACAAATTGAAAAACTCTCGTTCAAAAAATTACGTCGCGTTTCGCTAAACGAAAACTCGCGCCGCACTTGGCGCCTTTCGCGCGCGTTTATTCCCTCGTTGCTAAAATAAATATCTCGCAACTCTCGAAAGCGCCGTAATCTGCAAAAGTTCCACAACTCATCGCGCCAAGTTCGCTTTCGCACCAACGCTAATTTTCAACGCTTTCCGTATACATATCTGTTCTATCGTGCGGTTGCAGCACAAAAGCCCGTTAAACGGGTTAGTTACCGTGCGTCACGGCGTATTTTCACGTATAGCACAGGCACGTATTATCACCGCACTCTGGCATGAGCCGTTAATTATCGTAATATGCGTTACTTTTGACCTTCGACCTGCGAAGCATGCAAATGCCGATGCGCCGCGTAGCGTGTTCTCGCGGCCGACAACAACTTGGCAAAAATTCAACTCAAACAGGCGCGCATCCCCTTCTCCGATGCGATGACGTGTGTGCGCGCGCGCGGGAGAAAGCTGCATTTTTTTTTTTTTTTTTTTAATTCAAATGTCAAGGAATTATTTTTTGCGCCGCAATTAGATTCGAATTGTCGCTCGCTTCGATTGATCTCAGAAATATCCAAGTTTGTTACTTGCTGTTTTGTGAACAAAAAAATTTATAAAAATTATCCGCAAACGCGAGGTCGCGAGTTTTTGTACTTGTGTGTTATTTATGCGGTTTTTGATATTGTATACACGATCGCGTGGGCGCTTTCAAAGGCGGCTTATTTTTCATATCTCTTTTTTTTTTTTTTTTTTTTGCCGACGTTTCCGGCGTGCTCGCGACACCGTGACCGTCGTGCGCACCAGGAAATCGCAGCACGCACGGTTGTGCAACAGCAGGAATCGCGATTCACTTTCTTCGGTAACGCAATCGCGAGCTTCGCACTCGGGACGTTAAATGAGCCGTTAACCACGTGGCTCTCTGTGTCCGCCTTTTCGTACCTGTTGCCTTTCCGCGTCACAACAACGTCAAAAATGCATTCGGAAGTGCTCGCTAAACGTGCGCTCGGTTGTGATAAAGCGAGGCGAACACGAGACGAGCTTCATTTGAATTTATCGATTCGATGAAATGTGCCATGAAAATGCGCAAACAAGATCGATTTGTTTAGGGGCGTGGGAAAGACGCTTGTCCTCTGCTTGATGAAATTTTGTTCGTCGCGTCGTTATTTTTTCAGTCACTCGTTACGAATATTAATATTAATCGATTTTAATTAGATATAATAAACGTGAAAAGCTCCGAGTCTTACTGTGAGAAACAGGATTTTTTTACTTTTCCGCTCCGTTTTGTCTTAGATTGATTCGCTTTGCGATTCGCGTTCCATGACGTCTGTTTATCGAGTGGCGCTTCTCTCTCGCGCTATAAAAATTACATTAAAAAAAGAAAATAATAAAAAAAGTAATTAAGTAAAATAAAATAATAAAAAAAGTAATTAAAAAATTCAAGATTACACGTCGTCGTTGAGATAATATAAATTTCGAAATTAACGAAATTAAATTTGTTTCTTAAGATTATACATTTTGTTGCGCACAAGAGATAGGCGCAATTAAAAAATTAAAAATATCACTCGACGATTAATTTCACGACTTTACGAGGCGACTCTCCTCGTTCCCAATATCGCGAAACGAGTCCTTGATCAGCACCTGAGACAAGTAGACATCGCTGTGGGAATCGAAAATTTATATATTTCTGTTGAAACACACACTCGTGGAATATTCATATTTAACAGCTGAAAATCCTCACAACATGAAATTGTATATCTGCACGACAAATTTTTTTCTTTTCCCCTACTCGATGTGTTGATTGTTGACGAGTCGAATTCAAACAACGAAACAAACGATGTTGAAAAGCAACCGGAAGGTCCGCAACCGTCGATGAGAGAAGACGCCTTGAAAAGATTACGCGCTCCGAAACGAACCGAGTATCGCTGACGGTCATGAAGTTTTTATATAAATAAATAAATCCGACTCTAAGAGAATCCTACGTGTATTAAAAAACAGAAAAGAATATAAAATGACGTAACCGAGCGCGCCGCGCAATACGCTTCGCGGAGTAATAAAGTCGAACTCATTTGCCGGCGTGAGTCACTCGTCGCGTTTACCGGACCTCATCGACACGGAAAGTCCGCGAATTCTCTCGTCAGTGTAGCGCGAGCAACGCGATCAGTAAGTGCGTCAAGCAGAAGTCGGCGAAACGGACGGATCGCGAAACTCACCTGTGGGAATTCGCACGGAGCGCAAAAAAAAAAAAAAAAAAATCTAGCCGCTCCCCATTGTCGATTTTCAACGACGCACGTGAGAAGAATTTCAATCTCTTCGTGCGGAAGAATCTGATTAGCACGCGAGTGTGTGTGTCTCGATGTGAAGCTAGCTTTCTATTGTAGAATTTTTGTTTTGGATCTTTGAAACACAAAAAACTCTTCCACCAGTAAGTGCAGTTTTTACTTAAATTAAAAATGTTATTACAATTGAAAATCTCGCAATATAATTTAAAGTGTCAATTAATTAACAAACATTTTATACGATCTTCCGTTAAGAAAAAAAAAAAATAAGTAAAGTAAATGTGTGACATAAGCACACCTCTGGGACATAAGTTAACGCGACTGAGGACGTGATACAGTCCCGAGGTAAGTGAAAATCATCAAACTGTAGAGCGAGCGCTATTTCTTTTCGCAGTACCAGAGATATGCAGTACAACGAAGAGGAAGGCACCGTCCGCATGTACCTGCGCGGCCGGCCGGTTCTTCTCTACGTACCGACGCCCATGCTGGAGTCCTACGATCTTCACAAGGTTAGCACACCGCCTCAGAGCAAATTGAAGCTCGACTGGGTCTACGGATACCGGGGCCGGGACTGCCGTAGTAATTTACACCTGCTGCCGACCGGCGAGATAGTGTACTTCGTCGCGGCGGTCGTTGTTCTGTACAACATGGAGGAGCATAGCCAGAGGCATTACCTGGGCCACACGGACGACGTCAAGTGGTGAGTGAAAACTTTGCATTTTGAACACACAGCATTTCCCGAATAGCAATTTATTTTCGCGCGCGAAAATTTTATTATTGTTTATTTCATTTATCAGAAAAAAAGAGAAAACTCTTCCGTTAGAAAAAAAAATGTCGCGCTGGCTCCGAATCGACGACTCATTGAGAGAAATATTATATTTCGCAATTTTCGCAAAATTCTTTTCCTATTCCAATTGCTTTTGAATTTGTTTTTTAAAATTGTAAAATTATGGAACAATCGCAACGCGTGACGCGTTCTTTCTCTCGTTGCAGCATAGCGATTCATCCCAACAAATTGATTGTCGCAACGGGACAAGTTTGCGGAACGGATCGTCGAGACGCTATGGTAAAAAAAAAATTGAAAATTTTTGTAACATATTCGCATTAAAGACGCAGCTGAACAACTTTCGTTAAATGCGAAATCTGTTTTGATTTCAGCCGCACATCCGTATATGGAATTCCGTGAGTCTGACGACTCTCAGCGTGATCGGCAACGGCGAATTCGACGGCTCGATTTGCTGCCTGTCGTTTTCCAAGGCCGACGGCGGGAATTATTTGTGCGCGATCGACGAGACGTCGGATCACAACATATCGATCTGGGACTGGCAGAAGAGCGATCGCGGCAGCAAAGTGACCGAGACAAAGGTAATAACGCGATCGGGAAAATTCTCTCGCGACACACATACACCGTGAATTCGTCGACACTTACATCCTGCCTCGTCCTGCACCGGAAACGGGCCATTTAACGGCCGATGAAACTCCGCTGATTACAGTGTTCCGTCGACACGGTGGTTTGCGCCGAGTGGCATCCGCTGGAACGGAACCAGATCGTCTCCTGCGGGAAAGGACACGTGTCCTTCTGGTCTCTGGACAACGGCGGCATGTTGTACAAGCGTATGGGCATCTTCGAGAGCAGAGACAAGCCCAGGTACGTCACTTGCGTCGCGTTCAATCAAAACGGCGACGTTCTCACCGGCGACAGCAACGGCACCGTCATCGTTTGGGCACGAGGTACGATCATCTAATTAAATAATTCGAATTTCCAGTTTCTTCTACTTTTATAATTTTTTTTTTTTTTTATGTTTTTTTTTGTATTTATTGTTTTATATTGTAATTTTAGGCACTAACACGATCGCGAGAGTGGTGAGAAATCTTCACGAGGGTTCGATTTTCTCCATATGCGTTCTCAAGAACGGCAACATCATCACCGGAGGCGGCAAAGACGGCAGAATTGTGTACTTCGACTCGTCGCTGAATCTAACTGGATCCGAGGCTCAGGCAAGTCGAACAAAAATCAAATCTTCCAAGAAGAAATGTATTCGCGCGACTTTTCAACTCAGATTATTGCTAACGTCAAGTTAGAAGTGAAGAGAGTTTTATTTTCAACAGATCGAAGATCATTTCGGAGGAATCAGAACGCTGTCGGAAGGAAGAGGCAGTCAGCTGTTGGTCGGCACCACGAGAAACTGCATTCTAGTTGGCGACATGGAGATGGGTTTCAATCCGGCCATGTTGGGCCACGCCGAGGAAGTTTGGGGACTCGCGGCTCATCCAACTTTGCCTCAATTCGCGACCGCAGGACACGACAGATTGTTGCAGATGTGGGACAGTCTGAGCCACACTGTGGTCTGGAGCAAAGACATTGGGGTACGTGGTTTATAAATCTCTCCCGGAAGGAAGAAAATAAACACGTTCGGGAAATTGACAAAATAAAGTTCAAATAAGTAAAAAATAAATTAATTAACTTGTGCAATTTTCTCTCGCGTTGTTCTTCAGGAACAAGCGCAGAGCATTGCGTTTTCACCGGACGGCAGTATCATAGTCGTCGGTTGCGTGTCCGGGAAATGGTTGGCGATTGATAGCGAGACGCGAGAATTGTACACGCATCACAGCGATGGCTCCGAACCTATTCAGGTATATAATTTGTTGCATATATTTAAAAACAAAATGTTTTGATATATTAATTTCTATTAAAAACTGTGATTTTTCACTTAATTACAACGGAATAAAACTCTGTCTTTTTTTAGGTGGTTCAATTTTCTCCCGACGGTTCTTTGCTCGCACTTGGCTCCAGAGATAATTATATTTATATTTATCAAGTGAACGATGATGCGACCAAGTATAGCCGAGTTGGAAGATGCATGGTAAGTATTTGTAACAAAAATTAATTAACAGCCGTCGTGCGAGATTATTCGTACTTCGTTTTCAGCATCATTTCTGGAATTCTTAGGCCAATTGATTTAAATCTGTTTGTGCCTCTACTTATCAGTGTAACAAAAGTAGAACATCCTTAAATCTACATATTCGCAATCCATCATGTTTAATTGTTTAAAACAATATTATTTTCTCGTTAAAAACATTTTCGCTACAAAGTACAATTGTTCAGATAGCGATCGAAGACTTGTAAATATACAACAAAACATTCTCCGTAATCCATTGACATATAAAAAATACGACGAAGTGTGTTAGCTTTGTCAGCAAGTTAATCTCGCAAATATTCGACGCAAAGAGTCTGACGATACTCATAAATACGATTCTTTTCCATTTCTAGCCAAAGCGGATTCGAAGGCACGGAGTAAGACTTGTGTTTCTCGGTCACTCGAAAAAGAAAAAAAAAACCAAAACCGTAAAACGAGACGTCGCGTTGCGTGCGAAATTGAAATCTTAAACGTATTTGAATTTCATGAGAAAAACAACAAATTATTACAAGAACGCAACACGATGTGTCTCCAATTTTATTCTCTCTCACGATCCTAGAAACGTATATTACATTTCATACAATTGCGTAGCTACTAAATCCGTATCTACTTATTTGGCACTTTACAGCACGCACGTTGAACACTGGCTTGCATATATAGTACCGCAATATATGATATAGACGAATAGAATTGTACGAGTACAATACAACACTGATTATTTAGTACTTTTTTTCATAAGCTAGCAGCAAAAAAAAAACGCAAGAACGCTCGCAACTACTTTATTTACATACACGATAACGCGCGCGCGTGTATATACGGACTTTATTTTTATTTTAGGGACATTCGAGTTTCATAACTCATCTGGACTGGTCTGTGGACGGTCAGTACCTGCGCAGCAACAGCGGAGACTACGAGCTGCTCTACTGTGAGTCAACACGTTACTTCGAGTAATTTTTTTTTGTCGAGCGTAATACGCGACATTTAATTTTTTTTTTTTTGTTATAAAATCGCAGGGAACCCCGGCGTGTGTCGTCAAATTCCGCAGGCCTCTCTGCTGAGAAACGTCGACTGGGCGACACACACCTGCGTGATATCGTTCGAGACGATAGGCATCTGGCCGGAGGGCGCGGACGGGACCGACGTGAACAATTGCACCCGAAGCGGCGACGGCAAACTCCTGTCCACCGGCGACGACTTCGGCAAGGTCAAACTCTTCTCTCATCCGGCGTGTCAGCCGAAGGTAACTTTTAAGCGCAATATTAAAAAGTGGGAAAGAAGAGGTAAAATAGAAAAACCGAGAGATTTTGATAAGAGAGAGGGTTCATATTGGAAGTTAAAATTCAACGTAAAAATTTATTGGCATCGTCTCAGCTGGCAGAGACGATGCCACGTATTTTTTCTGTCCGGAGCAAATACTATTAAAAAAAAAAAAAAACTGTCATAATATATATAACAAACATCTGTTTTACGTTGAGAAGTTACAGTTCTGTGTTTTTACTTTTTTATTGCAGTCATTATATCATTCCTACGGCGGTCACTCGAGCCACGTGACGAACGTCTCATTTCTCCAAGACGATTCCAGACTGGTGTCGACCGGCGGCGCCGATACAAGCGTTCTGCAGTGGATAGTGAATTAAAAATCCGAATTGTCCTGATTGAACGGATTCTCACAAGTGCACTTCACAAGATCGAGCTGAGGAAGGAAAAAGACTATTGTTTTTTCGCGTTGCGCTTGAACGCTGAAAAAGCGTTGTTTTACCGCACGATCTACTTAATTAAATCGCGACGAGCGTCGCACGGCTGCTATCCCCGAGAAAATCAAATCGAATGTGTCGAATTTCTCGAAAATATTGATCGTTTGCTGCGACCGGGCTCCGATTGCCAGGATTTCATTTGTTCGAATATTGTCGCACAGATCCCGTTTTTGTCCAGAAATATATCTCGTTTGTACAGAAAATTTCAGATCCAGACGATTGTCATTGATTTCGACTACACGTTGCACAAAGAACGGTATTGCACGTATCAACTTAAATATAAAAATTTTCTGTTATTGTTTTCATCAAATGCACAGGCATTTATTCGATATTTCAGAGTCGGAGTGAGAGGAATTGGTATCACACTTGTGTGTGTGTGTGTTTGTGTGTGTACACAAATTATTTTGGATCGTTATTTTTCAATACTCTTCAAAGAACTTTTTATTAGTGTCCACTAATTACTCTGACATTGTTGCGTTTTACATTAAATCAACTATATTTCCACTATTAATTAATTGTGACAATTCCGGTGATATTATCTTTGATAACAGAGCGACGCCTTTTTTTATTTCTTTTTTCATTGATAATTTTTTAATCGATCTTCAACGCCATTTCATCATTTTAGTATCATTATCGAAATTTGTCTCAAGTATAGTAGTTTCTGTTTTTTTTTGTGAGTATCCTTTTATTGCCTTTGTGTTTGCAGGGTAAAAAAAAAAACAATTTTCTGTACAAACGAGATCTGGATCAATCAAGCAATCTGCGCAACAGAGTTAATCTGGAAACAAAAAAATGAAATCCCGGCAAACGGGATTCTACCGTTCGCTGCGTATGATCTGACACTTAATCGCGACGAACACTACGAACGGCTCTCGTTCTTTAAAGATGACTCCACCTGTTTAAAGGTGCGATCAACTTTTTGACACGCCTTGATTTTCTTACAATTATTTTTTATCTACAGAACGCAGATGTTCGCAGAGTTCGAATAAGTTTTCGTACGTAAAAATGCAACTCGTTGCACTCGTGTTTTGTGTGCATGTGTGCGCAAGCAAATGGGTGCGCTTTCTTACTCCCAGAATTACATGCGATAGCACATACACCGATTCTTTCTTTGCACAGCCTTAAAAAAAAACACAAAAGTTAGCTTGTTGTCCCGTCGATCAATTTCTTTGACACAGTTGTCTCATGGAGCAGCGTGACTTTTTTTCTCAAGACTTCCGGACACATTCGCTATCCGGAATATCCCGAACTCGGAAGTTTCAACAACGACGTCTCATAACGACGACGTTTTGTTTTTCTTTTTCGTTTTGTTTCTTGATACACTGAAAATTGTGCTGTCTGATTTTTATATAAAAAAAAAAAGGTTTTCTTTTGTTTCGACATTTGACAATCGTGCGAGAAAGTCAAATGAGTGACAGAAAAAAAAAAAATGTCGGTCTTATTTTCCGTTTACAAAAAGCTCCACGATTGATCTTTAAACGTTGTTTTTTTATTTTGAAAATAATACGTAAATATGACGAATGTAAATGTGTGTCTTCTGTTTCGGCGAAAGTACGCATGCACGCGTGTGCGAAGTCGTGTGTTTAATTACTCAAGTGATTTAATTAATTTGGATTTTTCGAAATGCGAAGTTTTCTCTAATCACGTGTTTCGAAACAATGTTTTTTTTTTCTGAATTATCTATATGATTATAATTTACATATGTAAAATTATAATTACATATGAATTACGTACATCCTAATTGGAGATATAGAATTTATTTACAAGTGCTTCTGGCTGCGGGAAGTCTTGGTACTTCGTTTAGTCTTTGACAAGTTATTTTTCTTTCGCGCTTTATAGAAGAAGCTCTTTTCACGATAAAGCGAAAAATATTAAACGGCATTGAAGATTAATCGAAAAATGTCAATCAAGAAATGAAAAAAGAAGTCGCTATTGTGTCAGAGAGATAATATTACTGGAATTATCGCAATTAACGGTGGAAATGTTGTTGATTTCCAATCTAAAACGTAACAATGCAACAGCGTTGCTGATCGATTGATAATCGAATCTTTGAAAACTATTGAAAAATGTGATTTTTCCTCGATAATTTAGGTCCAGTATTGTACCAATTCCTCTTTCTTCTTCGCTGAAATATTGAATAAGTGCCTGTGCGTTTGTTTGTATTAAGATCGAATTGATGAAAATTGCCTCTCGAAGAATTTTGTATTCGTCAATTCGTGAGAGAAAAAAATTCACACGACATTCTTGCACGCGCGCATACTTGCAAGAGTATATACGCGCAATATTCTCGCGAAAACATCGCGTCAATTGTGAAACGAATCCGTACGAGATACGCTTTATCGCGTATCTCGGAAAGAGTTCTCGCTTCTTCGAAGAATTATACGTGTGAAAGTAACTCTCGTCGTGAACGAAGGACCAAGGCTAGAAGCACCTTATCAAGTAACGAGATAGTTTGTCAAAACGGATGTTCGCACATCCGACAGTTTTTTATTGCGATTTCTGCACAACTTGTAATTCTGTGTGTACGTGTGCATATAAATTAAAAACGAGTAACAATTTAAACTTTTTATCAATTATTTATTTTATTCAAATTTAAATATTAATTAAAAATTTTAATTAAAGATTAAATTTGTTCAAAATAAAATTGTTGAAAGTTAAATTAGAATTAGAACGTTTGATTAATTTATGTGCGCACTTCTACTGCGATTTATTTATTTTCAAGTGAGACCAATCGATGAGATATGTTAACGCGAAAAAAAAAAAAATGCCCGATAAACGCGAAAAGAGGTGCCGCGAACGACTCTCACAGTGCCGTAATATGCCGTCCAGTAGGAAAGTACGTAGCGTAATTCGACGACAAGTGTGCTTTCGACATGACGCAGGAATCACCGTGACGAATTGACGGGAAAATACCTACGATTGCGATAGGAATGCGATGACGAGGGAATGCAGCAGAGAAGATGAGAGAAATACTTACGTCTCTGCGTTCACGAAAAATGAATCGCACAGGAGAGAGGGGAGAGATGATTAAGTTCCCGAACACAAAAACTGCGACGCTATTCATTTTTCGTCGGTGTACAATCGGAAGCAGTAACATTCCAACGTACGAAAGTTGCGAGTTTCAACATTTCCTTGTCGTTCGAACAATTAAATTTTCTTTCGGAGGCAAATTTAAAAGATCATTATTATTATTATCTCAATGTCCTTGACCAATTAACACGTTGACTGCCGTGCAAACTTTCTTCGATTGCGTCGCGATTAATTAACTTCTCTATTTGTCGCTTTTATTATTGTCTAAAAGCAACTTCGGTTCAAAGCTCGGCTTTTTGGTCGCGGTGGACGGGATGACAGTCTCGACCCGCTAATAACCGAAGTGTTAAAAATAGACGCAACTTCACGTAGTATATTGAGACATCGCTGCTTCCGAGTGTAGACTCCGGGGAAGTTGTGTGACGTTTTTCCTTTGCCGTTTCACGTGAACTTCTTCTCCCTTTTGCCCCCCCCCTCCCCTTTTGGCACGAAGTATTTTACCAAAGTCTAAAACGGAGCAAGGATCACACTTTATTTTCACTCATCATCGTCAACGTGTAAGATATATATCGATATATATTTTATTTATGTCACGATAAGGAAACAAGCGTACATGTATGCGTGCGTAATGTGTATTTCTGTATTATGTACCTTCAATAGATAATAAATCTCTCGTTCTCATGGATAACGTGGATCATAGATCACGTGGATCTAATAATAAATCATTACACGGTAGCACACAAAGTAATGAACGCGTCACGTTTTTCGACTGGATTTATTTGTTTCAATTTTTATCTTGTCGATGATTTTAACACTAAAGTAATTTTTATTTATTAAAAAAAACAAAAAAAAAAACGGATATTATTAAAACACTTTTCAAGGCTGGTGCGTAGATTTATTCACGGAAAACTTGAATAATAGCTTTGACTCTTGAGTTCTCTTCGTACACAAATACAATGTCACGCCACTAATAAATTTATAATATTTTTTTATATTTGTATATGACACCGAAGAAGACCCGATTCAAAGGTCGCAACGCTTCTATCATCGATAACACTGAGTTTTTATATCGATAAATCTACGCATCGAGTTCGGCCTTGTTTCAATATCTGTTTATTTATTTTTTTTTTTTTTTTTTTTTTTATAAAGTGTCAGATTCACTTGTTAATTCTGATTTGCATCAGCATGAGGCGAGCGTCTCGCGGAACGTGAACAGCCGAGGATTTTCGAGTCTCTAGGTCGTGAAGCGTTTTAACGATCATTTCCTGGCGCGACACACGTCGGGAGAGACGGCGCCGAATTAAATCGAAAGCGGTGAAAGTGCGGGAGACATATCCGGAGGAGGGAGGATCAATTAATATATACCGTGATCCTCCCCTTTCCTCTTGAACTCAAGGTCGCAAAAGAGGGGGCCTCCCAAAAGAAACGCGAGGAGGTCAAGGTTGCGTGGGAATGAAATCGTGTCCCAGGACGCGCAGCGACTTTTCCCATTCGATTGCCTCGCGACGAAGAAAGAGCCGCCTCAGTCGGGCTCTTTTCGCGTCGAGCACTTCCTTCCGGCTGAGTACGCGCTTCCCAGGAACGTGACTTCCTTCCGACATGGAATTTTCGAGACGCGCACGGTGACCGATAATCGCTTCGCTCGCTTTCCACGGCCTACAGACAGAGATTCGTGATGACCAAGACAACGCGCCGCGCGTTGTAACAATATTTTGAGAATTTAAATTATTGCGCTTCAATAAGTAGACGATATAAAACTCGAAAAAAATATTTAATACAAAAAATAAATAAAGTAGCCATCAAGTTGAAACGTTTATTCAATACAGGCTGCGTTCCAAAATTCACTGTCAGTGCGTGAAAACGAACACGTGAACTATAGACTTAATAAACGGGAAGCGTAACTTAAGTAGCACAATTGACGATTTACCTAAACTAAACGCGCCACGTTCGCGATATTAAGTTAATTTATCGATTCTTTAAAACCTCGCGACAGTTGGTCGCAAAAATTCACGAGAAACTTACGTGTTGGCGCAACCATAAACGATCGAGGTCGCTTGCACGTGACGTCGGTCGACATTTCTTACGCGATTGTGGGAATAAATTTTCAACATCGACGCGAGCGAGCTCGGAACGTCTCTTCCCAAGGTACAGGCTTTCACGTGGTTTATACTTCGCTCTTCGAAGGGGCCCCGAAGTCACTTTCGAAAATAACTTCGTTTACGAGAGAGAACGACACGGGATCGACTTCTCGTTTGCTTTATAAATAATCCCGCTTTGTTCGTCGACACGTGTGCTGCCAACAGGCCATGAATGAACGTAAACTCGTATTGCGCTCCTTTCGTTCGCCGCCCGCCGCCGTCGCCGCGCCGCCGGTGTGCGTTTTCATTGCCGTTCACTTTTACATATTCGACGAATCCGAGACACGGTTCGATCAATTGCGCGTTAATTAATCATTTGTGCGAGCGAGAGACGTGTAAAAGACGCGTATAAAAAAAACTTTTATAGAAATATAACTTTTATAGAACAATTGCAAGTCCTAAATGGCGCGATAAATAGTTCTCTCTCTCTCTCTTTTTGTATGATTTCTTGTTTGTTTTTCTCATTATGTAACTTTATTGTATTATTAGCTTTTTTCTTTTTTTTTTATTTCTATTTTATTTTATATTTTTTTGTTTTGTAAATCTTTTTCTTTTTTTATGCTGTTACTTATGGCTATTAGCTCTTTAGTTAAGCTGATGTCTTTACAAAGTACGTTGCTGCGCTTAAGGAGATATCCCGGAGCGCTTAATAAATGACGCTTTCTCTTTCTCTCCCTCTCTCTCTCTCTCTTAATTGTAAGCTATTAAAAAAAAATAAAAGATTTTAAATCAATGCTGCAATAATCAACCTCAATGCAAATCGCAACGTTAATTTTGTAAGGTGTTTCTTGCGGTTTTGTGGAGAAGAGGAGGGGGGGGGATATGATTAACAGATTCCGTGGCCAAGATTCATTATACCAATAGAGGTTATTTATTTTTCGATCTCTCGAAGCGAAACGAGATTGCGCCCGCTAAAAAATGACAATGTCGCCGCGCTTCTCGAACTTAATTCGATCGACGAGACGGTTGTCTCGAAACAACAACAATGGATTGGCCGTCTCGCCGAACGGTTAAGCACTTCTGGAGCCGCTTGTTCGTATCATCGATCACGCTTAATTGTATCCAACGTTCGTATCGCCCTATCGTACACGCTGATACGTCGCGCGCGTCTATCGATCGAAATCCGAGTGACGTAGAGTCACTCGGGCGGGAAAAAGGGATAAAGAGGGGAGAACGTCTTCTCCGAGGAAATATGTATCGAATCGGCCATTAATCTGCGCGATCGCTTGTTCCAATTTAGAGACGCGAGAGATTAATCGAGAGAAAAGCGACGAAAAAAATCTCGCGTCGAACGTTTTTTTACGCGAGAGTTCGACGACGCTCGGGACGCGCGTGATAAATAAAATAATTGCTAATAAATTCGTCCGATTTATTAGCAATCTTTCATCTCCCTCGTTATCTCAAGTAGAATTCGCGCGACTGTATAAAATGTAATTATTTTATATCGAAATTCACATACGTCGCAGATGATGATTTTAACACGCGTCGGATGTGTCGAACACTCTCGCGTGTTGTCGAGCGACAGAACGAAGGATCGCAACGCCCCACAGAATCAGAGCAGAAAACGCGGTGAACATCTTGCAAAACCGAACGAAAGTGCGGCGCGCGTACCAAAGACAATTCTATCGTTTCGTCAATGTTTCCCGGCTCGGTGCTCGTGACACGGATAGCTCCAGAAAAATTAGGAAACACTTGATCTATTACTTTCGAGCGTGATATTTCTTGTCTTAATCTCTCTCTCTCTTTCTCTCTCTCTCTCACTCACTCACTCACCGAACGATATTTTCAACTTGCGCTGTTGCGCAAGTTTCATGGATCAAATAAAATATTTAAATTGCATATTAAGATTGTAAATCGGTAAAGAGTGAGATATATATATATATATATTTTTGCGATATATCCGGGGAACAGCATGATTAAATTCGCATTAGAGCGCGCCTTTCCTCAATTCGTTTTACCGAGATCGAGACGGTTAATCGGGCGCTCAGACCGACAAAAATGGCTCCGCGGTCGGTTTAGTAGTCGGAAAGAAAAGCAGCCGTTTCCCACGACGAGGAGTCGATTACGTCGAACCCGCTCGAGCTTTAAAGCAACTCTCATTCTCGCCCCGTGTGCGCGCGTGTGTGTTTGCACACTCGCGCGAGTCTGAAGTCGCGTTCACAACGAAAAATCTTCAGCCGCTTCCTCGACTCCTCAACGTTAGCGAGAAGACGTGCGCGCTACTTGAAGAATCGAATCAAAAAGTCATTTCTTTTTATTCTCAAGACCGAGAGAATTCCTCTTTGAAAAAAAGACTGTTTAAGAGATTTATTTTTAATACAAATAGAAATGTTTTTTTTTACGAGACGCGCGGACTCGCAACTTTATCGGCGCGAGCATTACGCTCAAAGAACGAGCCGAACGCAATCTGCTCAGGGAAAGTGCTGTCCTACTTGCGCGTCTATCGCCGTCGTCGTCGTCGTCGTCGTCGTCGCGCGGACAGACGGTCGCTCTATGGTGCGCTAACGCGCTCGCTATAGCATACGAGTGCAACGCACCACCACAACTCTGTGAGCTGCTCGGTCACCGTCACGAACAAACGCACCTATACGAAGCACTCGTTCGGGAACGCCTTTATGTGATCGAGCGTGTAACGCAGCGCGGCGTGTCGCAAGGTTTCATGAATGAATCTCGTGCGTCTCGTATAACGTAACTAAAGCAAAGTGTCACGTGACACAGAGAAAAGTGGAAAAACAACACGTGATTAAAATCACGTGACTTTACTTTGGTCACGTGACTAAGTCACGTGACTTTATTTTAGTCACGTTTTTAAAGACACATGTATGCCATCTGTATGCCATCTGTTAGCAAGCATACGAACATGCATACATTTTGGTCGCACGACGACAATAATGATGTTTCTGAAAACGTGAATTTCACACTTCGAAACTTTATCGTCGCTCTTGTCCAAATCAGAAGCACAAACAAAAAACCGCAAATTTTTTTTTTTTAATGTTTTGTTCTGAAGTGATTGAGACTAAAACTGAAATTGAGATCTGTTGAGTCGTTCTTGAGATATTGAGTTCCATGAAAATCTCGATCGCATAAATTTCGCGTACCTCTTGATCGGCACGTCCGCGCAACCGCTCGTCGGCGATGAAGAATTGCGCGAAAAGTGTATGCGGAAGTCACATGAACATTGTAATAACTGTGTAAATGCGTGCAACAAAGACCGAATGGTGTCCCGACACCGCGCAAGAGAACGTCTCGGAAGTTTTTTGTTCGATTCTCTCATTACGTGGATTTGCGACGGATCGGAGCAAACGCGCGCGGGATTATCGCTGCTGTAATCACGAGGGATTATATATATATATATATATATGTATACGAGTCGGGTTTTAAATCTGTGGTAACTCGTGCTCCGCGGCGCAAAATATTTTTTATGAATAATTGCACGAGTAAGTTCGCCGAGTGTAATGATCGCGCGTACGTCAGCCTCGGGGTTCGCGTTCAAGCTTAATTTTCAACTGCGCAACGCACCGCGGGAACACTCTCGCTTTCCCGAGCAACCGGTTTTTTTTTTTTTTTTTTACTATATTCCGGGAAAATCCGCGCGCGCAAAACAAGAGAAGTTTTGAATGTGGGAAACCGCAGTGGTAGAAAAAATCCCCGGACGCGTCAATTAGTCAAATAGTGACGATCGATATTATTTGTTTTAGCTTTTGAGCGTGAAAATATCCAGAACTTGTGACACACGTCACTACAGAAAATTTCTTAGACTAAGTATTTAATTATTACAGCGTAATTTTTCTCAAAACTGGAAAATAAAGCAAACAATATCGATTTGAAAATACTTACGTTGTTGTTGCTGCTTCATTAATTATCTTCTAATTAAATTAAACATTTCAAGAGAGCACGTAAATAAACACGGAACGAGTCAAATATGAAATCGCATCTCATTACGCAGCGAGTCTTGCGCACGTTGAGAGAATTTGCTCGTTAAAAAGAGACATAATGACTCATTTGTATTAATTAAGTATCAGTTTTTAACGTGTATCATTAAAACGTTTGATGACGGCCGCGAATACCGCGATGCGCGCGTATCGAATGCCTGCACGAAACGATAATAAAACTTTTAACATGCTCGTCTTCCTTTGTCATAAAAGTTGCTGCACATATCATCGCGTGTGCGCGCAGTCGTTTTGCAGCGCGCGACGGCGCGCATAATTATTCGAAACGCGCGGGACGAAATCGGTGCGCGGTAATTAAGCAGCTTCTTTCTACGTTGCAGACAAATTATAATTGTACGAAAAGCTCGCGATAATTGCAGAACGACAACGATGAAACGTTCAAGTTTCGCGTGCGAAATCGTCTCGAATCTCGTGTCTCTCGTCACTTGACACTTTCTTAAAGACACCGTTTGTGGTTGACGCAATTGCGTCACTTTTTTTGTTTACGAAAATTCGAGGAAAACGAGTCATTGTTGTTACAAGAGTCGAGAGGCAATTAGACCGCGCGCTTTAATTGCGGATAATTAAATGCGTCACTTTTGCAATGACAAATAAATGTTCCACGAAATATATTGTCTACGTCTATGTTTGTATCGCCGTATTTTTTTTTTTTTTTAACGAGTCCAATCAGACTTGAAAAAAGTCCATTTCACACAAAGGGTTGGTCTATTTTTTTCTGTGAGCTACGCAAATAACCCCTTTACTCGTTGCTCGGCGATCTTCAACGGTGCGAACGAAGGGGTTTGCTGAGCCAATTAGAGGAAAGCTCGTGTGTGTCGCGAGGGTAAATATAAATTCCATGAGAGAGAGAGAGAGAGAGAGAGAGAGAAAGAGAGAAAGAAAGAGAGAGAAGCGCGTCGCGCAACCACCAGCGCACGGTAGCGCAGGCAACGCCCTTAAAAGCGGAGCGAAAACGATCGCGATGGCGAAGAGGGGTCTTCTCGCGACGGCAAGAGGTAAGGGAGCGGACAGGCGTAAAAATGGAGTAAAAAGAAGAGGGATACTCTACTGGCTTCAAATCAAGGACCAGACGAACCGGTCTACCCCATCCGCGCGGGATGCATTTTTTTCGCCTCCTTTTTTCCCTCTGAGCGTATCCTTCCTTTTTCTCTCCCGCCCCCTGACTCCCCTGCTCGTCGCGCTCGTTCCTTCGGCCCACCTTTTTTATCTACCGGATCCTCGCAGGTGTCCGAAGAGAGCAAGAGCTGCCCAAAGTCGCGGCTCCTTCGGACCCGGATTCGAGACCCCCGCGTTGTTATCCCGAAGAAGGATGGAGAGAGAGATGGACACAGAGGGGAGCAAGAAGGGAAGAGGATCAGCAGCGAGGACGGTCCAATTTTGCAAATGATTCGCCAAGACTTGCCTTTTCAGGGGACGCGATATGACTTGATGATTGATCGAAAAAATATCGACATTTTTTTTCCAGATGTGTGTACGCGTGTGTTTGTCAGAAATAAACTCCTCGACGTTTAAATTACGCAAGTAATTAAAGTGGTAAACTAAACGAGAGATATTGTAATTAATTTTGAAAATAACACACGAGTCGTCCGTTTGCGAAGCATGAAATAAAAATCTTCCGGCCCGATCTCTCATTATTAACATTACACACACACACATCCTGTGAATTATACGCGTTTACAATAGAATTATCGGCAGTCACCCAAGAGAAACTCAATTTTCTTAATAACACCTGCCGACCATTCCGTTTCGAATGTCCGTGCCCGCTTAAAAAGGACAATTTCCCGATCGTGAGACTCTTGCGGAGAGCAGCGCTCTCTCCGTCTTCTTCCTTTTGCGAATCTGCGCTACGTGCGCTCAGGTGATCGAACTCCGTCAAGGGTCGCGCGAGGATCTTCAAGGAGAAGGAAGAGAGTGGAACGCCTCTTTCATGAGCGCTTTTTGCTCTGAAGGACCGCCTCTCGTGCAAACTTTTTATCCCTCTCTCATGACTCGGTAATTTAAATTTTCGGAGCCGTCTCATGAGAGAAGGAAAAAGAAAGAGCAAGGAGGAAAAAGAAAGAGAGAGAGAGAGAGAGAAAGAGAGACTTTGCAGCGAATGAGACGCACGCGCGCGTCTTTTTCTTCGTTATGCGACACGCTCTTCGGAATTGCGCTCGTCTCTCCGCCGTCCCGATCGCGGGCCGAAATCTACTTCGGAAACGCTCGCCCGAAGGAAATCGCAACGACGACGTTCGAAGGTCTTACGAGAGGAATACTTAAGGAAGGTGCATTGTTGCACGACTCGATTCGAATGCAAAGCTGCGGGTTTAAAAGGCGAAGCAAATTTATTCTATTCGCGAACAAGAGACAGACACGCACGCAGACTATCCCAGAATTGTCATTTTAAAACGAACGATATTAGCCTCAACGATAGTCTTCTTTGTGTCTATTTGGAGACTTTGTTGTGTGTGTGTTTTTTTTGTCGATTAAAACGTTATTGAAACGACATTCGGACAAATTGCCAAACATTGTTTATTTTTAATGTTTATTTTTTTTGACTTTATTTTTTCACACAGTTCTTTGTGACTCTGAATTTTCCTCTCGCCTTCCGAACACGCAACTACGATCGATCGCCCACGACCTTTTGACAATCGGTCGTCTCTGTGATCGTTTATTATCAACAAACACGCGGAAGCCGCTTCCGGTCGTCTCGTAACGCGTTTCCTTTCGCTCGACGTTATTATTCGAGATGTAGTCGCGTCTCGATCTATCCAAAGCGGCGATTTTTTTTCCTCCCCGCACGGAAAAGGCGGAAACGGAGAAACGCAGACACGGCGACATTCTTTATAACGACGTTAACAACCGCGCGCATCAACGCATCGTAATGCGCGTCTCGTCGATATCCGATGCCGAACGCTTGCGATGGCGTAACCACGCACATGTGCAAATACTTATTGTTTCTTTGAAACCAACCATCGCGTGAACGAACAACAAATAAGTAGGTGTCCAGAAGAAGAGAGATCTTGAAAAAAAAAAAATAAAACAAAACACGAAGATAAATTTCTTTTTAGCGCGCCGAATTAATTAATCTCAATTTGAAAAAAAAAATAGTCTCGCGCTTAAACTACATTAGAGAGCTCGTCAAAAACGACGGATAATAAATTTGAATGTAAAAACTACATACATTCGATTCCAGTTGTTCCAAAGCGTCAAGTAGACGCTGCGAAATATTTTAATTTTTGCTTCGTTTTTCCAAACCGCACTCGTATAAGACGCTAAAGGTTGACATAGTCTTTTTATCAACAAATTTGCATAAATGATAGACGAGCATTTGTTCATATCGTCGCGATGATACTCCGTTTGTTCGCGTCTTATCGCAAAGTAATTTTCACCTTCACCGAAGTTGAACTACTTCTATTTTTTGCAAGTTTCGATAAAATACACAGACACGGAGTCGAAACTAAAAACAAATAAATAAGTATATACACATGTGTTTTCTGTTTCAGCGTATGACTGATTAGATAATAGTCGCGCGACGCAAAGAGACGATAAAAAATTGTAATAGTTTCCCGCTCTGTTAGAAAAAAAACAAAAAAGAAAAAAATTCTCTCGTCTGCGCGCGTTGTGGAGAGAACCTTGGCGCGGCCTGTACACCTGTTGCGTTTAATGGACTTTCACCCAGTTTTCAGAGGCTTGGTGTAACGAGAAATTGCCGCGTGTAATCTAAAGCATGAACGCAAATTGTCGGGTAGACGGTCGCGATGAAGCCACACACGCGCGTACAAACCGAGCGTGTCTCTCGCTCGCGCGGTGCGTAACTGCGTAATACGTGCGTGCGCGCGCCGAGAAAATCGCCGGGTGAACCGCCTTTATCTTTGCCTCGCTGCAATTTGTGCAAACCCGAATGGAGCCCGTATTTGCCGCGTGTGTATAAGCGCAATCTATCTTTTACGATATTGTTTTCTTCGCTTGTTATATTATATAAAATCCTCGCGCTAATCGTTTAATAAATAATGAACGCGCAGCCGTTATTTTTCGCGTCGCCGTCTCGAGAAAAACAGCTGTAGCCGCTGTTTTGTGTGTGTGTGTGTGTGTGTGTGTGTGTCTCTCTCTCTCTCTCTCTCTCTCTCTCGCTTGTTGTTATTTGATAACGTTGCGCGTATTGCGTAACGTCAGCACAAATCGAAACGCCTGACGATGAGAAGATCGACGAAAGTAAATATAGTCAACGAATTAACATAAACGCTTTCGTGACTTTTATTTTTCTCGTCTCACATGACATAATGATACTTTTCATCCATTAACGTCGTGTTGCAAATAGACTCGAAAGCATCTCGATAAGTTTCATCATCGGTACTTTTACACACACACACACACACACACACACTCTCTCTCTCTCTCTCTCTCTCTCAGGTATATTATACTTATACTTCGTTACTACTAGAATTTCCCCTGAAAACGATAGGCATCGCATTTCTCTATAAAGCGAAATACGACCATTACCAGTTCGCTGAAAATCGCTCGCTTCGTAAATTAACAATTACGTAAGAAGCTAGGTAGGTGTTTCTTTGAGCCGAGCTGTGATATCGCGCCGAGCAAACAGGTAAATAAAATGTCGAGAGAGGCGCGGTATCGAGACGAAACATCTCTCCCCTACTCTCGATCTAATTAAAGGCTTTATCGCGGGAACTCAGCGGGGAGGAAAGTCGCGTCGAGACGTGCGGCGCGCTTCTCTATTCGCGCGAAATATCGTTCCCGACGTGTACGTACATGTGTATAAAATAATAATCGCAGAGACCGCGCAAACCGGAAATCGCGCGCGGACTATTCGCGTCTGTATGTACGTTCGCAACGCACGCGCTCGCTCGCTCGCTCGCGCTGAAGCATCGCGGCGTTTAACACGAAAGATCGCGGAGAGGCCTCCCGTGTCTAAAAAGGCCAGCAAGAAGCGACCCCTGGGGGCCAGCGGAGAACCCGTTTTACGACTCTTACTTCTTCCCTCTTCTCCTCCGCGATTCCCCTCGGGCCCCAGTTCGTTTCTTTCTTTTCTTTTTCGTTTCCTTCCCCCCCGCGCTTTTTTTCTCTTCCCTCTTTTCTTTACTTCCTCGCCGTTGGGCTTATTTCGTGTTGCCCTGGCGTTCGTTTCGAGGACTTTGAAGCGGGGCCCCGAATTCGCGAAATCCTCGCGCGATCACCCCCTTCGACTGTATACTTAATACACCGCCAAGGATGCGCGAACGCGCGCTTATCACGCCTGAATCTTATATACACGCACCGTCAAACATTGACAACTGCGCACGAAGGGAGAGAGAGAGAGAGAGGACAGGAGGGAAGACGCGGCAACTCATAAGGAATGCAACCGAGTTGCCGGGATTAATCGCATCTTCGACGAGTGGGTTTGCGTTTCTTCTTCCTCGTTCGATTTTTACGTCCCAAGATTGTAACGAGTTCATACACGCGCGCAACGTACACTTTTGATTCCTCGCCTCTCTGTATTTTTTTTTTTTTTTTAGGAGAGGAATGTTTTATCACGAATATATTATTCCAGATTATGCTTCAACGTCTCTGTGCGAGACGTGTATGTGTACTTGCGATATCGCGCGACAACAGTGTATACGAGGCACACTTACGCGACCGAACGCTTATCGGGCCGCGCTGTCAGTCCGCGACAATTTATACCAATTGAAGAACCCGTATGTCAGCAACACGCGACCTGGGCCCCGTCTGGCAGACGGGGGGGCATTAACGCGCGACTTAAGGGTGTAACGGGCAATTTCTGAATCACATTTGTATGTGGAGTGGATGAGCGTCACACATGCGGGCTGTAATAATAATGGCGAATCGTGGAAAAATAGAAGAGGACGCCCTCGCGTCGACAGTGTGAATCCCGATCGAACCGCTTTCCCAGATTATCTCTATCATCGTGGCGGACGTGCGCGCGCTCGTCCATTTGTTCGCAAACACGCTATTTATCTTCTGTATTTTTAGTTTCTGCGCAATTTTATCTTTGTTTTCTTTTTCGTATACAAATATAAGTAATTTGTTTTTCGATTGTTTTTCATTCCATTTACAGAGTTACTTACGACGAGCGACGAGATTTTTCATTGCAAATGGAGTCACGCGTTATAAATTCGTTCTTCATTAATTAGTCATACGCCGACAACGCCAGTCGAGGTCAAAGTGCCGTGCTTAAATCTTAAGCGCAAAACCTTTTAAGTTTTTTTTTTTTTTCCTAAATACCGTCTCTCAAATAACAAGCAAAGATATTAACATATTGACAAAATTTGTATACTTCAATATTCATAAAGTTGTCCTGTTAAAAACAAAACAAAGAAAAATCTCTGAGTCAAAATTTATTTTCGCGCATCCTCAGCGCGTCGCGGATTTGAATAATTTGCAATTCTCGTTTCACCAGTTCCAGCTTGTTATCCCGAGGATTGAAATTATTTTTGCAAATCTCACTCAAGGTTAATTCAATCGAGAACACATGCAAAAACACGTTTCGCGTAATTTAATATTGGCTTGCGATTTATAAAAACAAAAAAAAACAAAAAAAAAAATACGCGGCTAGAGTTTTTATTCATTTATTATCGTATTTTTAAATTCGCGACTTCAAGGCTCGAGTTGCGCCACTTTGAGATAAGACTCGACGATTAACGGACGATGCGAAACTTACAATGCGGTGTTTTATCGTTTTAAACACACGAACGCGAGCGTCGTGACCGATCGACAACCGGATCGACGTGTGTCGATCATCACCAGTAATTGAAAATCGATTCCTCGCCGTTTATCGGCAGTCGTGCGCGTTTGTTTTCACGATTCGCCCGTCAAATTATCGCGCGACTGGCTCGTTTAATTCGACGTGACAATTATTTATCAACACACACATCCGCCAGCATATCGTCACGCCGAGCAGGATCAGTCTCGCGTTTCTCTCGCGCGCGAGTAAATAACAAAGCGTATTTTTTTAGCATCGCCATTTTTTACTATCAATTTTAATTTTGTATATACGTTACACAAAAAGTCGCGGTATGTGCGAGTCATTTCGCGCATAAATTAAATTTAAAAAAATCACTACGACAGTGAAAAAACTATAAATTTTTTGCGAGGAATCTTTGCCGCAAAAAAAAATGGTAAATTTAGCTTCTGATGAAACTACCGTTTCGAATAGACGAATGAGTAGAAAAAAAAAAAAAAAAAAGGAAAGTCTCGGGTGCCATTGTCAGCGATCAATCCGAGAGATAGATCTTCAAACTGTCTTCCCGGAGTGAATTAATCTTACGTACGCGCGCGCGCGCGCGCAGAAGCGGATATGAGGAATCGATTAAAGCGGGGTTAAAGTTGAACGCGCCGGCGCGCGTCTCTTCTACACCTTCCGCGTTTGCGTCACTTTTACCCGCGCCGAGCTGCAACTCGGCTCGAATGCGATTGCAAATCTAACGGGTCGCGCGCCACGCCGTCGCTTTTCGCCGATTGCTTTACGACTCGCTCGATGTAACGGTCACCCGCAGCGGACTTTGTAAGTAGTCAGTTGTTAGCCGGCAATTTTCAACAGCAGGCGCTTGTCATTAAACGTCAGCGTCACTCTTTAACCACTTGAGGCCCATCACGCTTTAAAGCGAATCGGCCAATCGCGGCCCGTAAATACGATCGCCGGCGTTCTGAACCGTAGGTCTCTAAAACGCGCCTGAGCTGTGCGCGCAGCGGCTAATTCTCTTATGCGGCGCGCGCGCGCGCGGGCACAGCGTCTCTTCGTCTCAGAGGCCGCGGTTTATGCCGTGTGTCTGACATTCCTAATAAACGATAAAACGCCCTTTTTTCCCATCAGACGTGCCGCGCGCGACCGATTGCCCTCGCCGCGGACTTTCGAGCTTCTTTTTTGCGATGTGTGTGTGTGTGTGTGTGAAAGCGCGCGCGTCTCCCGCATAGAAAATTTCTTGGAATTTTTCCGACAAATTTCACTCGAATATCGAACGAACATTGGAATTTGGTTTCGAATTTCTGTCGCTATATCGCGATCTTCTTCCGTTCACTCGTTTACTTCTGATAATTTTTCGAATTTCAAAAGTGGATTCTCGATTTTTTTCCAAACCTTTTCAACCGCTTCCACAATTAGAAAATCTTTCACATTCTCGAATCAAATCTCCGGAAAAAATTTTCCATGCGGACTGTCGCGCCGTTATTGCGCTTGTAATTATCGTCCGCGTCGTTTCGCGTCGACCTTCCCGACCGGTGTGTCGATTGTGAGATATTACACGCCGGATGATTAGATCCCGGCTGAATGAAACGCTATTTGACATCCTCATTGGAGAATGTCGTAGCCGTCGGGAATTAACCGAGCGGCTCTCAGAAGACTCGCGTTCCTGGGAGCGCGTTTTTGTTTTTTGTTTTTTGTTTTTTTTTTTTTATTTTATACTCTTCTCCGCGCGTGAATGATCTTGCGCGTTAACGTCTCTCGTCACTATCGCTATATTTGCGTTGCTGTTAAATTACACGTTGCGCGGCGCTAATAATAAGCTGCAAACTGTTTCGACATAGAGGTATTGTAAATTAAATTTATACGCGCGTCATACGCGCCGCGAACGGACGGGAAGAAAATGCGCTCGCGGGCAGTTTCGCGTCAAGCATATTTTGTAATATTTCTTTCGGGAAGAAGATGGTTTTGGAATTGGTGTGGCTGTAATTCATGTGTGTGTGTGTGTGTGTGCGCGGTTGATGGCGCGGTAATTTTCTATCGACTCCTGTCGAGCCGTCTTAACTGCTCAACAGTGTAACCACAGAGAGTATAACCCCCCCGCCCCCTTTCTCCCAAACAAAAAACATGTTTATATTCTAATTACTTTCAAGTGAAAACTTCGAAACGATATTTTACACGCCCTCGAAGATAACGTTACTTCGTGCGCGAGCTTATCTTCGGAATTGCAAATCCGCTAAGTGATTTATACGCGTACTACACAATCGAAAAAAACGTCGCTTCTCGTCTCGCGATCAAGAAATATCACGTTGCTTACGGTATTATAAGAGCGCTTATTTCCGTATCTACGTGCGAACGCAACCACCGGGAGATTATAAGCGCCGATTTTTATCTGGGGTTTTATGGAGGATCATATTTGCAGCGTGTTCATTCGCGGCGACGGGTTTTTCACGCCGTTCGATTCCGTTGAAACGTGAAAAGAAGCGTTTTTTTTTTGTTTTTTTTTTTAATAAATAGGATGTGGCAAAGAGTCGCCGCGCGCCTGCGACTCTCGCGGCAAGCGTCGCTTTCCAATATTCCGGCGGTTTTCATTCATTCCGGATTCGCAGTTTAAGTTTCTTCGAGTCCGCCTCTGTCCGATATGGAACCGAATAGTGCAAACGTTGTTGTTGACCGAGCGCGAGTGGCGCGCGTTCAGCATCGCTGGTCCCGCGCACATACTATCGTAATTCTCTTTATCGCGTCGTGTCTGCTAGCCGACCGCTCTCTCTCTATCTCTTTCTCTCTCTCTCTCTTTCGCTCTCGTGTATATCAATGCGAGATACGGACAAATGCAGTCGGGATGCACGCGTGAGAGTACGTGCACACGGTACGTATGCGCGCGCACACAGAGAGGAAAATATCGCGCTTATGTATATACAATATACATATATATATATATATATATATATATATATCCGCGCCGATAAGAAGAAATCCAAGAACGCGGAGCGCGTATAAGTCCCTCTTTCTCGTCGTGAACACACAAGCCTTTCGCGAATAAAGCAAAAAAAACTCGTGCGCGACGTTATCGAATTCTCTTCCGAAAAAACGATATCTCGAGCGGAATATACTCGCTCGAAATCAGTGGATATGAGAACGCGCGCGTGCACACGCACACACACGGACGTTTGATACATACGGACGCAATGAGAAACTTAATCGCGCGAATACATTAAAGTTCCATTGTGTCGAGAAACATTACAGATATTACGCGTATAATCAAGATGATAATTGAAAACATGTATCAAGATAATAATTAAAATTACGTACTAATTAGTGCGGATAATTTGCGAAAGATATTTTTTTTCTTTCCAAAATGGACTCGTGGAATTTTTCAAAAAGACGGAAAAAACGACTTGTCGAAACAACTTCGGGGATATTATGGAGCTCGATACTTTACACACATTGATAACACAACTGATGACGATTTACGTTCACGTAAATCTATATAAAGAGATAGTCGTTGCGCCGGGGCGAAAAATGTGGGGCGTATATCGCGCTCGGTGAATTTTTCGCCGCTCTAATCTCTCGCAAACACACAACTGCATGTTTTCCACGATAAGTACGTGCGGCGTAGCGTTAATACAACAATAGACACACCCCCTTCTCTCATACCGTTGGTTATTTGTAAGCAAACGTTTGATTGACAACTGATTGAAACCGAAGAATATTATCGTGACCCCTGAGCGTATGTACGTATCGCGTCATATTGTTTTCCAGATAAAATACTCATAATAATTGCGGCGACTAAATATAGAGAACACTTTAATGACACATTGTACGTACGATAGATAATTTCCTATCTAACTCGTGTGTGTGTGTGTGTGTGTTTGTGTTTTAACACACTCTTTTGTATAATAAAGCGTATATTTATAAATAATTGAATAATAACTTATTTTGACTCAAACTTATCTGTGAAGAGTACGTAAAGTAGAATTAAAATAAAAAAAAATAAAATAAAAAAAAAACAGATACGCTCTACTTGGCGCTTACAATTCAGCGTTTTAATTCGACTACAAAACAGCCGCTATCAATAATAACACACGCACGCGAGATTCGTTCTCTCGCAACAAAGAATCAACGCGCGCAATTCCATTTAACGACAACGCCATGAAAGAGAGAGAAAGAAAATTGCTTCTCGCTCGGAAGTTGCACCGGCATTTTGCACCGGAGCCATCGATTTACATAAATTCCAGCGCAAAAAAGGAAACCGCGAGACTACCTTATTACTCGCCTTCCATCCGACCGTGGTGGCGTTAAATCAGGAAAATAAGCGCGGCAACTAATTTCCTCGAGGGCAGCTTCGCCATTACAAAGTTTGCATTCGACATCGTAAATACGCGACCGCTCGCGAGAAAGAGAGAGATAGATAGAGAGAAAGAGAGAAAGAGAGTTCTCACAAAACCCGAGACTTATCCCGATCACGCTCGAAGCGACGAAGCGAAGGAGAACATCGCGCCGAGGTAAAGACGGCGAGAGATTTAAAATTGTAAAACTGTTACGCAAATATGGATGTGGAAAAATTTACGTTTCAAATTACAAGACCTCAAATATGTTCGTCACACACACATATACGCGAACGGCATTGGAAACGAGTTTTCTCATGCAATTAGACGTTGATTTATTACACGCAGAAGAGGTAAATATCGCGGTGCATTTTTAATACACGCAAAGTTAATTCCAAATAAAATTCTAGAAATTATATAGATTTTCGTGAACCAAACTTGCACAACTCTTTAACGCTTTTCAAAGCAAAACGTTGTATGTATGTATATATATACATATATATATATATATATATATATGTATAGTGTCTCGCCTCTGTCTCTTCTCTTTCTCTGGACGTATCCTCGTAATTCGCGCGAATGCAACCGGAAAGCGAATGAATATTTTGCACAGAGAGCCGCATCTTGTTATTTGCAGTCGCCGCGCAATGCAGCCCCGCGGATTCAATAAGTCCGGCCGGTTTTGTCTTCTCGCTCTCCGCTCGCCGCCGACGCCGCCGCCTCGTCGACGACAACAACCGCGCGTATCCGCCGCCGGGCTTTACACGCAGGATGTCCCGTTTAAGAATATAAATGCGGATTTATCCCGCACGCGCGAGCGCATATCCTTCTTCGCGAAAAACGTTTTTTTCGCGCGAAATATAACGAGCGACGTGAATATTCCTTCGAAGTGTGAACTTGAAAACAGTTAGGGGCGGAAAAAAGGATCAAGCGTACGATCCTTGTTTCTTCTAGAGAAATTATTGGCACGTTTTGGTTTGCTAATGGTAAGGAGGGTACCACTTGTTCTTTTCTCCGCGCGAGGAGCGACGATATTCGAAACGTCAGCGCATCGGCAATACATATTTCCGTCTCTCGTTTTCGGATTTCAACGTTTATTCTCGTTTCGGAAGTGAACACACAAATATCGCTCGAAATACTCGAGCGAGAATCCTGCCGCGCGAAGGAGAGACCAAGTCTCTTTTGATATTTTCCTCGAGTCAAAAGGCGCACTTGTCAACGAGACTGTACCTTGCTTTCGAGTCGCTTGAAAGCCCGGCGCGTTGAAGCCCGCGCGCGGTCTCTGTGTGTCGGTGAGAGGAGCGCTCACGCGCGTGTGAGACTTAATTTGTGGTTTTGTGATGCGTGCACGTACACGGGGCGCACACTTTCGCGCGCGGTTATATACGCGGCGGGTCGACGTGCGTGTGAATGGGCCGAAGACTCACCTTGAAAAGGAGTGAGTATCGAAAGAGAGTCTTGTGCGCGCTGCTGCCGGGCTGCTGCTGGGTTACAGCGCGCGCGGCGCGCCGATACAACGTAACAAACCGCGCGGCGATTGGATGTGAGACGAAACGAGAGAGTAACGTATTTTTACAGACGCGAAACCGTTAGGGTGTCACCGTCGCGGTGACGAGGATTCAAACGGCGCGATCGTACGCATCGTCGAGCTACCATACGATCCTGCGATTCTCATCGAGGTGAGAGATCGATCGAATAGAGCGCGTTTTTTTCAAATTCACGCGTTCGCGGCGGAGCTTATGACTGAGTTTTTCCTCGTCGCGTCGCGTCGCGATTATTATTCCGAGGAAAGGAAGAAACCAATTTGAAATTCAAAGAACAAAATTATACTTATCGATAATCATTTTTAAAGCAGACAATATACGCACGCGAAACACGAGGAATTATCTCTTGCAATGTGATGAAGCGCAATAATTAATATCCCGAAGATAATGAAAAGTCTCGTCATTCCTGTTTTCCATTCCGAGGGTAATAACGCGCACACAAAGAAGACGCGCGTGCGTGTCATCCGTCGCGATGACAACGACGACGACGACGACGACGACGACGGAAAAACACGAATGTAAATTTGTATAAGAATTAGGAAACGTCGTAAACAGAGACGGCTTTGAAAGACGGTTCCATTACGTGTGCGCGCATGTCGCTCGTATTTTCATCGCGTTTCCATTTTTTATTTTTACATAGCGGCGAAGCCGCGCTGTAAATAAAGACGTGCGCAATCCACACGTTCGTCAGGGAAGAGCGAGAAGGAGTTCAGAGTTCAGATTGCCGCTCGTCATTGTGGCGCGACTCGTCATCGCGTTATGTGGAAAAGCCACAATATACGCACAATCCTGTTTTATAGAAAACTCGAGATATATTTTCTTCTCTCTCTCTCTATCTATCTATCTCTCTCTCTCTCTCTCTCTTCGAAGCCTCCCGTGAGGGAGAAGAGGGAGAGGCAATCGTCGCGGCAGGACCGACAGTTAGGTATTCAAGAAAGCGCGTGGTTCGTAGGAAGTCTGCTACGTGACGGCGATGTCAACCCGGGGCGAAGAAACGAGAAATGATAAAAAAAAAAAAAAAAAAAAAAAAAAAGAAGAAGAGAGGACGAAGGAAGGAGACGAGAAACGACAACGTAGAAAGAAAACGACGAGGCGTTCGACCGTTTCGTCTCTCGCATGTGTAATGCGTCCTTAAAGGAACTTCTCAAACTTTTATCTATCTATCACCGAAGTGTTTTACACGAGAGAGAATTTTTCTCGACGAAAGTGCGTTTTTCAGATAACAGAGTGGCTTTTCAGATTACAGAGACCTTGTTTTCGAGCAAACCTATCTTCTCGATGTATATCTTATCTCTCGTTGCTCAGAGAGCGAAGACGCGTTTATTATTCGCTCGTCTCGGAACATATCCTTGAAATGATTGAAAAACAAAAACCTTTTGCTCGAGACGTCTTTTTACTAGCTTTCGTCTCCGCGACAAGACCGGAGGAGACATTCGCGCGTTGACGCGCGAACACACACTTTGGTTTCACACAGATCGCACGTAGAACAACAAAAAAAAAAAAAAAAAAAAATTGTCAAATGGACGACTGATAATTTCGGAGACGCAGTGACATCATGGACGGCCAGTCGACGCCACGGTCGAGGGTTGCGGCACATTATGACAAGAAGGGACCATTTGACCTCACTCATTGTTTCTAATCCCACAATAAATTGAAGCAGCTGTACCGGCAATTGATACAAATTTACGTACAGTCCGACTCATAAGGCGCGCGTCTTCTTATTCGCTCGCTGTCGCGACGATGACGACGACGACGACGACGACGACGACGACGACGACGACGTTTCGGTCGTGTGTCACACAGCTCGTACGCGACTCGATTTTTATTGAATTGTAGCCTCATCTCGGTGTGTACTTTGCGCGCGAACCTTCGACTTCGATTGCGACGAGTCAGACCGATTCATCAACGGCAATATAAACAGACTCCGATTGCATTTAAAAACCCCTCATGATCTCCATACATCCCTCGAGCGCGATGTGAATATAAATAACGAAAGTCTATCGCGAATTGTGCGGTTTCGATACGCTTCGTTGCTTCGTCGATAAGATTAATCAAGGATCTATGTGGTTTTCTTTTTATCATAAAAAAAAAATATTGCGATATTGTAACCGAGGCATGAGTGATTAACAAAACCATACATTACAATCCGACATTACGTCATTACGCGCGATTCATTACGTCGCGTAAGACGATTAATTCAAACAATACACGTTCGGTGAAAAGTCGCGTTTTTTTCTGTTTATTTTGAATTCGCGCTATCGAAGAAAAATCGATCTTGCGCAATTGGCGATTTTTATCGGTTTTTATCACGCGAAAACACGCCGCGGTACATATATCAGCGAGAGTAATGTATAAATATATATGGGGCACAGAAGAGTTCGATTTTTGTTGCGTCCGATCCGCGTCACCGACATCTAAACCGCCAACACCACGTCCATCCGCAAACGGAGATAACGTTTATATTGACGCGGGCGGGCTGGGCGCGATAACGCGTGGTTGATATTTTTTTTTTTTCTCTCGCGCGAAGTCAGTTGAAAGTTATCGCGCGGAGCCATCCGGAGGTCAGGCCCGGGGTCCCGCTTACAATCGTTGCCGTCGCTTCTCTTCTCTGCGTTCGCGCGCGCGCGCGCGTAACTTTACGCGCGCGGTCATCTTTCTTCGCCCGGCCCGTCTGTAAAATGTCAGAAAAGGGCGAACGCGAGAAACGTGCCGCCGCGCACATCACGTATCGAGGTTGAAAGCGTGTTTTACTCCGCAACATATACACACGCGTTTCGTAATGCCGTGCATTTTCTCGATGGTCTCGATTGTGAATTCAGTATTGTATTCGGTTTCTTCTCTTATTTTTGAATTTTTCTTTGTTTTTCGCCGACAGATTTGTATCAGTCGATTTTATTTTTTGTCAACACAACAACTTAATAATTAATAACTAATTTATCGGAGGCTTATTTTACATGTAGTATTTTTTTAAATATCCTAGACCGTGTGTCATTCTCAAAGATGTGTATTTCGTTTATTGTTTTTGTTTATTGTTTTGTTTGTTGTTTTATATTTCATTTTTGCGCAAAAAAAAATAATTTTTTACATTGTTAAATTTTTCTTGCTTTTACATACGCGAGCTTTCTTTTTCATCTTAAACGCAGTCGACTGCGTGTTAATTGCGCCACGTTTATTTTTTACTTCTTCCGGAACAAGTTCTTTAGTGTCGAATCGATCGCCGCATTCGGAGTTGCAGGAAGCTTTGTTTGGCACGAAAGCCTCATCGCGCGGTCAGTTAATCGTCGGACGATAACGACACGCGATTTATCGTGCGCGTGTAATTATAACTCGCGGTAAAAACAGCATCAGTCGGGGTTTTAATGGCGGGATCAGTCGGTCGCGGTGTTATTTAAATTAATTCTGCGATAACCCCGGATAGATAATTTCGCGCAGCGCGGGAATAGCGCGTTAGAAAAACCGTCCGCGCGCTGTCAGATTTCCAACCAGAAGAACATCAAAGTATATAATTTTTTTTTTCGAGGTTATCACACGCTCGATATCACAAACACTAACAAATTCCTTCCTACGTTCGATCTTATCAAGTTTTCCGATTTTTCCGTGTAAAACTTGCCGATAAAACAAAGTTCAAGACTCTCGCGCTCTCTAATCGTCGAGATTTGCGAACGGCATTGCGCAAGTACTTGATACATACTTACCTCGAGCTCTAAACGAATAAGCGAATCGTTTAAATCGGCCGATTTCAAAGGCGCTGCTGTGATAATCGTGGGAAGAGGGTCGCGCAAGCGAGCGCGCAGGGAAACGAGTTCACGCGGTCGCCTCGCCTCTCTTTTTCCTTTTCCGAGGCGTGAAAATTAATTAACGACTGCGTCGTGATTTCGCGGATAAACGCCAACGATCTTTCTCTTCTCTTTCGAGCGCCGATCGTTGCGCCGACCTGGGCGCAATGTCATGTCGGAATCGTTGTCCGCGTATGTGCCCGTTTACGACTTGCGCAACACGTGCGCGCGGGATGAAAGCGCGAGAGTTTATCAATGACGCTCGCACAGAAGAGGGCCGGCCCGCGCTCTTCGGCGCGATCTTGACGCGCGCAAGAAAGGCGGGAGAACCTTTGATCCGGTCGTTTCATCTCGCCAAAGAGTCTTCCCGCGGAATCGAGACGACGCAGCATCTCGATCCAACCAAGTTTGCCTTTGCATTAACCTTGGAATATGCATGACTCGGTTTTTTCTCTCTCAAAACGCTTCATGTGTCATCCGCAACGCGGATGAAGTTTCGAATCTGGAGGCCGATTTTTTTTCGTCACTTCGCGCGTAAATCATTTATTATACGTTTCGATAAAAAAAAAGAATGAACATTATCACAGAAGTTTATATATAAAAAAAAAAAACAATTCTGAAGGAGAAAAAAAAGACAGAAATGTCCGATTTTTTCAAACTCAACTTCTGGTTTTTAACATAAATTTTTTTACATATTTATTAATGATAAAAACGCTTGTTTGTGTCACACTTCGCAGACTTCGAACAAGAAAATAAATTAAAATAAATTACATCCGTGAACTTTGGTTCGATTCTTAGTTTTTTTTTTTTTTTGTCGCAACGTCTCTTTGTTCCGTCAACGCGAAAAGGGAAGATACATCTATAACGGTAAACGTCGAATTGTTTTCTCTCATGAAACGTTGCGTTTTACGGCCAGACGGTGTGCATTTGAATTTCAAGCCGACGCCGCTATCTCTCTATGCCAATTAAGTCACATCGTCGTAGCCGGTCGTTGACCTCCCTCCCCCAACACCGACCGCCCTTAGGAAAGAGAGAGATACGGACGTAGGAAACGCACGATGAATATCTTTGAACATTTCCAACGTGACCGCATGTAATTGACTCAGTTCTATCTCGCCGCGCCGACCGAATTCGACCCCGAACGACTTTTTTTTTATTTATAGAAGTCTCTCGTCTCTCTAGTTGCGCGACACATTACGCCACATTTCGCGTTTTCCTTATCGGCGCGATTCTTCTTTCTCTTTCTCAACGATCGCGCGGGTGGATTTCGTAAATTTCTTTAAACGAGAGAGCGCATCATCATCATCGATCTCTCGAGTAGCGCGCGCGCGCGCGTTTTGACGCACCAATTCCTCGAATAAATTCTTTTCTCCAAATAACATTCGATATGCAACAATCGTCGCGCGTTATGTAAGAAAACGATTTGGAGGAAAGTCCAGTTTTTTTTATTTTTTTTTATTTTTATCTCTTCGATTCGAGGCATAATATTTTTTCGAGATATAATATTTTATCATTCTCTTTGATAAAATGCGTCGAGAGATGTATGTTTGCCTGTTCGAGAATCGCGCGCATAACTCATTATTCGGAAACAAAAACAAAAAAAAAACTCTTGAATAAGCGAGATATTCTCTCGGCTCCGATCGCGCGCGCAGTTGCAGAATTTCTCGGGATCGAATTATGAATCCCTTCCGAGATGAGACGATCCTTGATTCCTGATTTGCATGGCAACATTTGCGCATCAATAGACCGCCTCGCGGTCGAGAGTGTAGGAATATTTTTCGGGTTGCGTTCCGTTTAGCATCTCGAAGAGGTTCCTCTCGTGAGAGGAGCCACGAAAGGTTTCTCTCTCTCTCTCTCTCCCTCTCTTGTTGGAGTCTGACAAGCGAGCGGGATCCTCAATTTATTCCTCCTCCCCCTGCGCGCGCAGGGGGAGGAGGAATAAATTGAAAGGATCTAACTGGCGGCGGAGAGGATCGATGGGTTATGGAACACATAAGCGAGCCAGGTCCCCGAAGTGAGAACGAGATGAATGACTGGCTCCGCGGAACTGGTCTGGCCGGGTCTCGGATCTGCCTATCCGCGCGTATTGTGCGGAGTCGGAAGTATTGGAGCGCGCCGTCGAGAGAGACATGTGGAAATTCTCTCCGGGCGCGCCGACTCTCTCCACCAGGAAGCGTTTGGAATTATGAAATAAACTCTCTCGCGCGCGCCTCCACAACGGAGCGGAAAAAAGCAAACGCGCCGCGATACAAATCCGTATCGGATATCAGGAAGTCGGAAACGCAATTTATATATATGAATTCGCAATGAACCTTCTCAAAGGAGGAGGTCAAGCGGCTTGCGCGTGTCTGTGTGCGCGGGATTTAATCGAGCTGCGATTATCGGCAATTTGTTGAATTTCCGCGTTTCAAAGTATAAATTACGACACACATATGTAATAGAGAATATTGTATTTTGTTTTACAATTATTAGAAAATAGAATATTTTCAAAATAGAATATTTTTGCCCGACGCGTTAGCGTCAAAAAATTAATTTCGTCTGCCTTTGTTTTTTATGCAAAGATTTGTGAAATATTTATATTAATTTTTGTATACGTTAATTTACCGAGTTTCTCGATTCTCTTAAACATCTCGTCGATTACCTGCCACTTTTGGCGACGCGGTGAAAATATGTTTAATACGCCGGACTTGTGGACTCCTGCGACGGAGTGTTATCGTAACGACCGTGTGACTAAAGCGACCGCGCGCCAGGAGCGCCATGTTGAAAGAACGAGGTCCGTCTGTCCACCCCTTTCCTCTGATAGCAGAACAAAGGAAATGCACGAACGCGGTGGCGATAGCGGAGTGACTTTCAACTTTCGACTTCGAGAGAGAGAGAGAGAGAGAGAGAAAGAGAGAAATAATCGCGCTCGATTTTTTGGTATAATTTTTCTTTTTTCTTCTTGAGAGAAGCTGATTGACAAAACCCGCGAAATTGAACCGAGAGACATTTTTAACGGAGCGTTTATTTGGTCGCGGAAAAAAATCTTAAACTCTCGACTACAGTTCGCGTCCAGGCCTTTCGATCGGCAGCAAGTGCACACGAAGTTGACAATCGAGCGCGCACGTTGGTACAAAAGAGATGAAGAGGAGAGAAGAAGAGAAAGAGAGAGAGAGACGCCGGATCTTCGTGGACCCCAGCGTCTGGCGTCTGAGAAACACTGCCGCTCAGCAATGGACCAGACCCATACACACGCGTGCAACTCGCGCACACAGAGCGTTAACTCTCATGCGAGATCCGTAATTCCGAGAAGCGTACAGTCGTCGGGAAAAGTAAAGAGTTTCTAGACGTGTGTGTATGTGTGTGTGTGTGTGTGTGTATGTTGGCCGACGTAATGGAAACGCATACATTACTCCCGAGGAGCGTGTTTTCACGAAGCTGTTCCTTACTATTCCTTGATTGTAAAAAGAGAAAAACTGAGTCGCGGCGCGAAAAACCCGCGAAATTTTTCCATTTTACGCGGCGTGCGATTTCGGGGCGCTGGGAGTTCTCTATATTAGGACTTAGTGAGTATCGCTGGCTCGACCGCCTCCAGTTCGACGTCTGCGTGACGCATGTACTAACCGCGGTAGCGATTTGAGCGCGATTACGTTTATCGTAACGACGAATTGTTTGGACACGTCTGGTCTACGGTAGATAGGAAAGAATCTCCGGACAGAGGAAAAATTCCTTACTCGATAAGCGATACTCGGAAAATAATACCATTGAGCTTCCTGTTTGTTCTGTCTGATATTGTGGTGAATACTTAGTTACAAGGAAACAATTGGAAAATAATCCATTGAGCTTCCTGTTTGTTCTGTCTGATATTGTTGTGTAAATGTTTAGTTACAAGGAAACACAATTTCTGAACACCCAAAAATATTAAAATTATATTTGTTTTGAGATACACGCAATATGCTTAAAGGTGCTATATTAAAAAAAAACACAAAGAACAAACATGTAAAAAGACATATATATATATATATATATATGTATGTGAGATATTAATTGCATAATGTGTTTAAAGATATTACAATGTGTTTATATTTTTTTGGCTCAAATATTTAAATATTTAAGGTCCTGAAAAAGTAGAAAAATCTTTATTAATAACAAAAAGCAGACTGCATTTTAACGTCTAGAAGTAAATCAACTTGACAGTTACCCGTAAAAAACATTTCGGTCCGACCAATTGTGTCTATTTTCCATGTCATCGGCTCAGGATCAATTAGACACGGATTGATTTATTCTTGCTCGCAGGCTAACTTCTGCAACATATAATTTTATACAAATATTATACAAGCAATATTTTTTTCAATTGATTTTGAAATGAAACGTAAGAAATCAGTTCGGTGTTTTTGACAAAAGATCGAAATTGAAGAAAAAGAAGAGAATTGAGAAAATAAATTGATTTATATAGACGATTCACGCGCTTGTATTCAGCAACTTTTGTATTTCCGAACGTATTGCTGGCAATTTCCAGCAGATTTTTAACACAGAGAAAGACAACAAACCTTTCTGACACGAGAAATAAAAAAACTTGTATAATACCTCTTATTAAATACAGACAAAAAATGTCTATCAATAGTATGTATACAAGTTTTATATACACGTATATCCTTTTCACGACAAAAAATCTACAAAGAACTTACAAATCAGCAAAAAGATGGTCTTTAATCTTTCATCGCACGCGAGGTTTAGTATTTAAAGTGTTGGTTTTTTTTTTTTTTTTTTAATATTCTAACAAAGTGAACGTTAACGCGCACGAATAACGACCGGCAATAAGACCGCGAGAGAAAAAAAGCCCCACGAATGGAATGTTCATCGGCATATTAACAAACGCGAGGAGCGTAATTTTCGATGTATAAGTATCAGTTGCTTATACAACTGGTTGTTTTCAAAGTCGCTCCCGTGCGCGCGCCGCGTTACCATCAACACCGGCAATAAATCAAAAGATTATCCCTAAGGCAGGCGTTTTTTGCGCGCCGCGGCTTTGTAAATTACTTTCGCGCGTGACGATGATGCGCCGCGGGATCACATCGGCGAATAACGTGGAAAGGACACGCCGCGGAACAAGTCGGTCCTGTTTTCCAGCCGCGGCGTCCACACCTTCGGCTCTTCCCGTGTCCCGCGTATACGGTTCCTCGTTTTTGCCTTATTTCCGTGTCCGTTAGCCATGAAAGGGGCATATTCATGAAAGGCTTTTTTTTCCTCGTGTCGACGACCTCGCGTAACCACGAAGGGACGTCGAAGGAAAAAGAAGAGACAAGGAGCCGCTTGTGCCGCCTCGTAGTGTGTGACGTGCACGAAGCACTCGACTTCTCTCGAAGGGCTTTCTCTCTCTCTCTCTCTTTCTCTCTCTCTTTTGAACGCATCGTCATTTTCCAAACAGCGCCTATTTGCATCACCGATAAGCTTTATTCCGATACACGAGTCGCCTTCTGAAGGATCATACCGCGTCGCATCTCTCATAAACGCGCGAGAAACAGTCTTCGACCAAGAGCGCGTGTAGCAGAATGCGCGATCTCTTGACGATTTCTTCTATTCATCTATTCTCAACTGGAATAAATTAACTCGAGAACTAGTAGAGTGTGTACTATTAAAATTCGTTTCGCGCACAATATAAATTTTTAATACATTCTTCATTATTTTTATCTGTTTTTTATTTTAGAGACAGTATCAAAATAAAATCTGCATCGAGCACGTCATGGAATCGTTATTGCGATATCTCATTAATAACAATGGTTTTTTTTTTACATTGGAGTAATACACGCGCGACTATTTACGCGTTCAGAAGTACTAGTTAAAAATTAATTAATTAACGAATTAAGACCGCTCTCGAGTTAAATGCACGTAACGTGATTGCATTAAGAACGAGTATTAAATATCAGTAATTATATGTACACACAGTAGGCAGCGGATTATATTTAATAATTCATTAAGCTCTTTAATAAAGTGGATGTAAAAGAAATTCTAAGATAATTATCTCGTTTTAATTTGAAGGACGAATGTTGCAAAACAAGCTCTCGGAGAACTAAACGGATAGATTAACGGCGAGTTTCTGCGCGCGGATACGCGAAAACTTGCACATTTCGTAAGCGCGTGTTTTACAATTTTAACGCGCGATTAAAAACTTCGGATCGTTCACCTCGATTCCCACGTTTAATTATGCGTCATTGCGAAGACGCACAAAGACGAATGTCGGTCACGATATAACAAAGAGAAGTCTCGATTAAAGATTTTTGTGCGATTTGCGAAATATATAATTTCGTTAAACCTTGATAAATTCTCGAAAAATAAACAAGCACCGCAAAGATTGCATCAGGTTACAAATCTGAATACTTGCCGTAAGTTTTTAACGTGGTAAAAAATTTAATTAATTGCCGGATTAAAAAAAAGTGAAACAAACGATGAATTATTTATTATGTAAGCGCAAAACCTTACGCGCTGTGTTATTAATAAAGGTTATTAATAAAGGTTAATTTATTTAAATTAGTTTTATAAAAACCTAAAATTGTTTAGTTTTTTTATAAAATTATAAACATAAGTACGAGATGAAACAAGGTCCTTTTTTTTATTATTATTGACATTTCGTATTTTTTTTAACAGAAGAATCGAAATATATATGTATTTATATATACTACGATTATATATATACTTCGTAAAGTTTTTCTAATCGCGATTATTGAATGTTATTGCATTCACGTGCCGCTCAACGCGTCTTCGCGTGATCCTGACGTCGTTGGCAGCAAATTGTTCGACGTAAACAACTTGTTGCAACTTGTGCTTGTCACGCAAAAATAGTAGTTCTGTAAAAATTTTCCGAGGTTACGTTTACGAGATCAAACATAGAAAAACGAACGTCATTAAGCGTGAAACATAGACGCGAGTGAAACAAAAACGTAATATGCACTTCTATTTTCGCTGCAAAGTGAACAAATAATTACAGATGGCATTTAGCGTAAAAACGATTGTTTCGCGAACAGCTGATCGGAGCGATTGATCATTTTTCGCGACCGCTTTGACGCAAACATTTCATTGTCGCGGATCAGGCCAGAGATGATGCAGCAGCCGTCGTCCGCGATAATGTATTTAATGATTTAATTCCCGATACGTGACTTGCGTACCCGGAAGAAAAGCGAAAGCGCATCTATAGACGAGCCGAGTGATTATCGCATCGAAAAGACGCTTATTTGTCATAAAATAAAAAAAACAAATGGAAGGAGAGACACAGTTGGTGTAAAACATCACAACCCGGATATTTACATCCCAAGGATCAACCGTTGGCGATCGGTCGCTGAACGAAAACAAAAAAAGAAGCACATCTGCAACAATCACTCCGTAGGTAGTCGAAGACTTCTCGTCGACCTCGTAAACTCCTCCTCGACCGACCTTCGACACAGAAGAGTCACCGAAATCGGACATGTGTGTGTTTCCTGTGCCGCTTCGTTCCACATTGTTTCGACGGCAACAAAGGAATAATAATAGCTCGGATTTCGACACCGGTGTGTCTAGGAAGTCCGCGCCCACTTCGAGGATTCGCCCGCTTTCACGAACGAGAGTCGTTTCCAGAAACGTTACGGGGATCATCGACCCGGGTCGGCAATTAAAAAAAAACGAAGTGGATCACGTGCGGGCCGACCCTGATTTTTCGTTCGTGCGGTCGCGCGAACAAAGGGTAGAGAGAGTCGTGTGTGTGTGTGTGTGCGTGTGTGTGCGCGCGCGTGTATACGCACATACGCGCGATATACCTGCGTAACGCGAATACGCACCGCATGCGCGCGCGCGAGAGAGAGAGGAAACCCAGTGTTTTACGACGTGTACGCACACGCATGCCTCCTACGGCGCGCCGCGTACGAATCCGAACATTAGCGAACAAAGAGAGCACAATGGCGCGGAGTTAAATGCTCGGCTCTGCTGGAAGTCGAAGCGCTGATGCTGCTCACTTTCTGCCGATGCCGCGAAATTTCGGCCTCGACCCTGAGTCGAGAGCTCAACCGCGTAATGAGATATATAACCGGCAGCGTGCGAGCTTCTTGTGTGCAATTCGTTTTCGCAGAATTCTTTCTCGCATCCCTTTCGCGTTCGCGATACTCGAGAGACGACTTTCTTGACGTAACTCGACCGAGAGAAAAGTTTTGCAACGCTAATTGTCTCCTATCTTAACGAAAAACAAATTGAAATTCTCTTCGTGAGTTTTTCGCAAAGTTGCCAGAAAAAAAAAACAAATTGCGTAAGGAGATTTCCAAACTCGCGTTTTTGGAAAAATGACGACGACAATCGGAAACGCGAGATAGCGAAGAATTGACAGATATGCGTCGTTCTCCGCGGAAGCCGCGTTTGCGCGTGCGTAACGAGTTTCGCTGGGAGTGAAATAAACGAGGATCGCGAACACACAACGTGAAAAACCTGATTCCAAGGTTCATCGACAGTTCAGAGTAAACGTATCGGTCGCGACAAAACGTCGGTCGAGCGATCGGGATTGCGAAGCGGGAATAGAGCCGCGGGGATACATACGACAGAGATCTCAAGAAACACACGGAAAAGGACACTCGCGACTTTGTCTCTAACGAACCGATCATTTCTCCGCGCGATATAACGCTTCCGCAATCGATCAAGGAAACTTGCGACTTTCTGCGGACATTGAAGCTTCCGCGATACCGCGTTCTATCGCTCGCGCGATCGCGAATATCTCAGCAAACAGTTTCAAGGCGGCAATATAAGCGGCTTGTTTATTCTCGTCACTCGCTCAATAACCAATCAAGTCGACGGATTATTAATGTATTGTACGTAGGTGCTCGAAAGATGTTTCTCGAGACGTTGATGCGCAGAGAAAAAAGAATTCTTGTTTCGCACAGACGTTTTTTTTTCAAGTCTACGTAAAAATGTTTCGAATCTAAATTGCGTCTCTTTTTTTTCCAAGTGTATATTCTCTTCGCCTCGACGCGATTTAATTTTGGCAATTTATTTTCTTTTCGCCACATTCGTGAGAAATTAAAAAAAAAAAAAAAAAAACGTATTTAATTTACTTTCGTCTGCGCGCACACGCGTGTCGACAATTTCTGTTTATATTATAATTTCGCAATTAAAATTGTGCAAATGAATCTCGTCGCTCGGTGACTCAACTTTCCAAACTATGTGTCATGTGCGTTTTCACACGAACGTTTCATTACAAACTTTATCGTCGATGAACTATTTTTATATCAAAAATAAAAAAAAAAATAAAAAGAAAAAACTGCATCGCGCGCATTGCGGCAATTAACTACCGATTTCCCACTTCCACGAACAGCTGACACACCGTGTTATTACTCAGAAACGGGAGACATATTGTTAGTCACGAAGTGTTTGTTGTTTAAGGTAGTTGATAACTCTCGTGTCAAGACTTCGCTGACGGATCTTTTTTACATAATCAAAGAAAAATATCAGGATCGGAAAAACACTCGATGTTTTCTCTCTCGCGACAGAGTAAATCACTTCTCTCTTTTTTTTTCTTCCATCTTATATCGACGGAATATTATTATCAGGATTATTCTCGTTAATCGCAAAAAAAAAAAAAAACAACCTGAACGAGTCATTGCGAGGCGGATCGCTTATTTTTCAGACCTCGCAGCAAACGCGTTTAATTTTCCGCGTCACTTTAAAAAAGAACGACAACACGTGATAATTAGCAAAATATTGCGCGCGCAAACAGTTTTTCTCTTTGCGAGAGTATCTCGAAATCCGGTTACTTTGTTCTGGCTAGATGGCCAACTAATGGGGAAATTAATAGCCAATTAGTATGGCGAGGTTGCGTGATCGACCTGGCGCATTAAAGAGCTCGGCTCTTTGCGAGCTCCGCGATGCGTGCAACGCGCTCGGTGTATACGAGCGCGCAGCATCGACGTTGTGTGTATACGATTTTGCAAACTGGTTCCTCGATAGATCGAACCGGGTTTGCTACATCGCGCATTCGTTTCCCGACGATTTTTTGCCAGCGAAGCGTGCCGCAATAATAATAATAAAAAAAAGCTGGCGTTCGCAACAGATAATGCGAAAACCGATCGCCTGTGTGTGTGTGTGTGTGTGTGTGTTGAAAGCGCTCACTTTCCATTTTACTCGAGTTCTCTCTCTCGCGCGCGCGCGCGCGCGCGCGTTTGATCGGACTTTGAAACGGCGTAATAAAATAACGAGTGCAAACTGGAAATATTTTGCACGCACACGCGCACCAATATCTTCATAAATCGCGATCGCCAAAGATGCGGTCCCGAGAAGAATCGCAACCGATTTCCGAGACGCTATTTGGCGTTGCGAATGTACACCGCGAGAAATATTTATAGAAAATTATAAAAATATTTATAGAAAATGTAAAAAACATAATTGCAGGGTATATTCGTCGATAAACGTAACATTGAAAGGATCTAAAAATATTTAAATGTTTATTTATAAGCTCAGCCAAAAAAAACTTGAGAGAAGCGTTCTAAATTAATCGAGAATTATATAAATCTTCGGTTTTGCAGTCTACTTATAAGTGGTCTCACGCACCACTTTGGCAACACTCTAATTACAATAATACGAGACAGATGTAAACACGCACGAATTAAGCGAGCCAATACATCAACGATTGATTAAAAAAAAAAAAAAAAAACATAAAAAGTGACTTTGCTGAATCTAGTCGCGTCTCTTTATTCATCAAATCTCATGTTTCTTTCAGCAGCGTCGTATCCATCTCGTTGCGCATAACGATTCACGTCCGGATCGCATCCGGGTGTTTTGTATATAAAAAAAAAAAAAAACAAAGAGAAACAAACATTGTGAATATTTTTTTATCCGAGACGCTGTCGCGAGACCTCGAAACACTTCGAATCTATCCGACACGCGGGTTTTACGCGCGTGATTAAATTAACGCAATCTCGGAATTTTTCAACAAACGGAAAACGCGCGCGCGTGCGCCTATTGACACTTCAATTTCTGTACGTAACGCGACGCGTGTCTAACTCGAATGATTATTCCGAGAAAATGAGAAGATGACTCTTCGTGCCGCGTGTGTTAGCGAATCCCGCGTACGTGCAAAAAGAAAGAGAAGAGATCGACGAGAGGGAAACGACGAGATGTAACAACAACGTGACTTGCTCATCCGACATGGACCACTTTCGATGAGACGTTTATCGATCGATAAGTTTCGCAAATCGATAAACAAATTCAGGGGAAACGCGCGTCGAATATGCACCCTGTGCGCGCGCGTGTTTTGTTTCGCAACAGCGCGCTCGCAAAGCGCGCGCACACACACATGCGCACGCACGCACACATACGTACATACGTACGTACGTAATGGCACAATTATTGTAATTGCGTCTCATGCATAGGTAATGCCGTTTACTTCACATGCGCCTCCTCTCACGGATACGCAGTCAATTATAATGAAGATCGTTTTGCAACGCCCGTAATCTCTCGATCTCCTCGACCGTACGTACATACAAGCGGCACCATTTCGATTTACGTTCGTATTGAAACCGTCAAGGTGACGCGTACTACGCTCCACGTTGTTGTTTTTTTTTTTGTTTTTTTTTTTTTT
>NW_018020614.1:949827-1006117 GCF_002006095.1 Pseudomyrmex gracilis
TTTTTTTTTTTTTTTTTTGCACGGCACTTCATTCTTCACGGCTGTTTAACGCGTCTGTTTGAGAAGAGAAGAGACCTCGTAATCGAAACGTAACTTATACGTATATAACACAGCGGAGTCCTTTGAACGCGATGAATTAAATTGATTTAATAATTGCTTCGCAGCTGCTTCGCGAAAAGTTCTATAAAAAACAACTCTTGTTTAAAATCAATTCGAGCTAATTAGCACTGATTAATGTTGCGCAAGCTCGTTATAAATTTGAAAAATACGTTTATAAAAAAATAGCGCCGCAACTTTGTCTCCGAAAAACGCACGCAATATCGAAGCAATAATCTTCGAAAAAAAACTTATGCGTCAAGTGTAACTAATATTGTTAAAAATAACAGAGATAATTTTTAATGAGCCCCGTAATTTTTTTTTCTTATCGGAAGTTTTTTCAAGTACGGTCCTAATTTAAGACACTTTTTGTTAACGATATATATATATTTCTCTCTGCTCCTACATGGACTCTTTCATCCGTTACTACGTTTTATCTACAGTTTTTTTTATCGAGTTTGTCAACGTTGAGTTTTGGGCAGCGACACATCAATCGTTGGATAATACACTGATCGGGACGTTAATAATAGAGCGTGATTTTCGAGTCAATCGAATGCTACTCGAGAGAAGGTCGATAATAATAATTCGGAATACCCGACCAACAACGCGGGATGCACATAGCTCTCTCTCTCGGCTATAGGTATGTTTTCGTCCGCGGGCACGCTTTATTTCGGATTACGCGCGGCCGGGAAAAACACATTCGACATCACCTCACCGTGAGCGGCACATTTCGGTAACTTGAATGAACGCCAAAATCCGCGCGCGGAAATAGGCACCGAAAGATAACATTTTTTTTTTTTTACTCTCTCGCGCGTGCGCGGGCGGAAACGAGAATATCGCTATTTATAAACGTCAAACAGTCTTTTTACGTCTCTTCGATCGTGTCCTAGGTCTCTCTTTCTCTTTCGCAAATATTTAAACCGTGAACTTCACCGCGCGCATTTACCTGCGGTCTTTTTTTTTTTTTTCGGTCGCGGTCCGTTTGATTTCTTACTCACTTTTTCGATGACCTTTGAACAAAGCTCCTTTGGTAATGATTATTTTGCAATAATTTGCACGCGTGGTAATAAGTGAGTTTTGATACATGTTATCGGGATTTCATAACAGTAATAATCGCCGAGTTAATTACCGCCCTGATGATTCGTGCCAACAAAGTTAGTTGGCAGTAAAATCGACGATTGCTACAATCTAGCAAGCGATTGTGATGATTGCGGTTCAATCCCGGTAAAAAGTTGGTAATTCCGGTGAAAGTGCTTCTGAAAAGCTATTTGGCGAGCGAGAGAGAGAGAGAGAGAGAGAGACGTAGAGAGAATTCGCATCCACACAGCGAATAAACGCTAATATCTGTAATAGCGACTAAACCCGTGATTAGCACTGCTCAAGTGTGTGGCGCATACTTCTGCTACCGTATACGAGCAGTTATCTTTCATTATAACTGCTGCTATTTTTTCCGAAACCGGTCAGTCTACTGCGAGCCGAGCATGAACACACACCTGATGCGTAGAATACACCCCTCTCTCTCTCTCTCTCTCTCGCTCTCTCTCTTTGCTCTATATGTTAAAAATCATATTTTTGCATCTCGAAAGACGGTAAACAAGATAAGCGTGCAAACGTAGGTGCTGCGCCACGTTCAGCGAAACTATTGTGAGTGAAAGCTGCGCGCAAGAGCGAATCGCTATGCCAGTAAATCTGCGTAATCTCGCGAGTGTGACGCGAACAAAAATTCATAAAAATCCATACACGCTGTCTCTTTTATATTTCGCGTTGCGATTAATACAGTAGGACGTCGCGTATTATTTATGTAAAAATTAAATCTTCTCTCTGTCGCGAGAGACCACACTTCGTGTTATTTTTTTTAAGAACCCCGAGAAAGATCTCGAAAGAGAACCACCAGAGCGAACCATCTTACATCCATACGTTGAGAACACCGCTTGATCGAGGAGAAGTCACGAACGCAAAAGAAAGACGAAGTGTGGTAAAAGAGTTTTGTTTGGGTAGGCGAAGAAAAAAAAATCGAACGACTTCAGAAGCCTTAGTTCGGCCGACCGCGTTCGGTTCTTTGTTGAAGAGATTCGGACGCAAGTTCGCGCGATAATTACTACGAGATGGAGATTTGTTTGAAGTAATTTCGCGAAATTTATGTATTTCGAAAACATTTCGCGACGTGTGTGTTTTCAACACACACGTGAGATAAATAAAACAACTTCGAGTAAAACTCGTTTCTTATCAATGTGTACAAAGTATATAAAATTTACGTTCACATTATTTTTCAATAAGATTTTGTCTATTAAAACATTTTTCTCTATTAAAATATTATTGTTTAAAACACTTTTTATAAAAATTGCTTACGTACAATTTGCAATCCAGATTTCTCGTCTGGAAAAAAAAAATTATGTTTCGGATACTTGGCGAACTTCTCCGACGCGAATTTTGTCAGGCAAAGAAAGAGAGCGACACTTCGCACTCAGGTAGTTAGGAAAATTGGAACTCGAAGCAAAATTGTATGGCAATCCGACCCGCAACGATGGAAACTTGATAAATAACTTTTTTTTCTACAATAAGGCCTGCGTCGTTAATGAGCAAGAAGGGATCCCGAGTGCGATCTCCGGCGTCTGGTTCGTGTCACGTGTTTCCCCGAGCGAGTCGGAGGAAATCGACTAGGAGGAAAAACTCCGTCGTTAATTCCAGCACGCCGAGTCTCGAGTGGTCGGTCGGTCGGTTTGACACGTCGAGAGATGCTCTTTCTGACCTGCTAAAACAAACCCCGGACCTATCTCGGACCGGTTTTTTATTCCTAGTCCCGTCTCCTTCGGAGAATGAAATCGTCTAAAACGAGTGGATACCCCACTGTGTTGTCTTAGTCCCTCAGTGCCTCGGATGTGGCTCCGTGCATGTGTGCTATCTCCCGTCACGCTGCGGATAAGATGCAGTCAACAATTTCGAAAACGTACACTTTCCCTAAAGTTCTTATCAGAAAACACTAAATTTGACTGACAATTTTCAGAAAAAGACGCATTTTTTTCTTTCCCTATCTAATCTACGCGTTCCACGAATTTGTATGAAAATTATCGACACTACCGTTGATAAAATATTGTTTTCGCAAGCGAAAAGCAGACGCCATCGCACACAAAAGTTTGACTCGCTCGATCGAGAGTTCTCTGAAACTTCCGATCGTGACAGCCATGTTGATTCCGTAGTCCCCGTTTGTATCTCGACATTCCATAAGCGGGCCAACAGTCACGAATAAGTTTAAGTATCGTAAGGCAATACCGTCCACAGCTTCTCGCCAAGCATCTCACGTACGAAAACGTGTATATAAATATTCCCCATTGAGTAATCAAGCACACACGATATGTCGTGTAGTTACACGAATGTGTAATTACTCAACGCATGTGTGTGTGTGTGTGAGTTTTTATGTCTGCCTCTCTGTCGCGCGGTACACGTGTGTTTTTGTCTGTCAGTTGTGTAAACAATCGTTTGTGCGACGAAAGTGCAATTTTCTTTTTTGCACACATAATTTTTAGAATCTCACATCTCTTCTCACGTAAAAACAAAATTATTTAATTATACATTTAAAATGAGAAAAAATCAATTTACGAATAGAATTAATTAACACGTGTATTCTCTCATCTCTCTTCGCAAAGCGCAGTAACAAGAATATTTACTTTATGGTTTCTTCTTCGTTTTAATAAAAGCGGTTGTTCATGACACGTATTATTTGCACTTTATCTCTCGCGCGCACCGCGTTTAATTATTTTAATCCCATATCTGTGTTTCCGCGGAACAAATATTGTATTACGTTTTTGCGCAAAAACAATGCAACGTATCCAGCAGGAGGGAAAGTTTTTTACAAGTGCGCGTTACACACGCGAGATGCAACGCGCGTTGCACACAGGCGAAACGCCTATTTCGAGTAAACACGCTTACGGCCGCGTACGATTGTAATGAAGCGGCGGATGCATCAGCCGACTCGCGGATGTTTTATGTATCTCCCCGGACAAAAGATTACATAAATTTTTATTGTGCGTATCGGACGAAATTAATGCCGCATTAATACTACATGAGACAGCGTGCGCGCGCGCGAGCGAGCTGCTGCACGAAGCGCAGCGCACAGTTCGTGAGGAAAGTCGAAACGCTCGAAGTCGTCCCCGCCTCTCGTTCGATATTCATGTCACGTATTATCGCGCTTACAAAATATTATTCGCTCGAAACGATCGAGGCGTTGCACACGCACAAGACTGCGCGATTCTATCTATCCCCGATCCGTCAGGATTGATCGACTGTCATATGTGTCATCGCAATTATACTCTCCATTGAATATATTTCACGACGAACGATTAAAACCTAACCACCGAAGGTGATTTTTTGTCTCTTCAAGTCACAATTTATTTGACGCGTGACGTTCTCCCGAAAATTATTTTATTGCATCTTCTCGTATCGAACGTTCGTTTTGTTTCGAAGTAAACAATGTCACACGAATGTGAGTAGGGGAGAGGGGAGGGACGTGCACAATTTTAATATATTTCTCCTCTTCATTCTCCGCGTTTTACGAGATATAATTTTTGTGAAAGTAACTTTTAGTCTTATATACGTGGAGACACATGTAATATATATAGGAATGTTATGTGTGCGTCGCTCCGGAGTAATACAATCGCAAAAATATACGCGCCATGAATATAAGTCGAAACGGGCGCTCGAGGCGAGCCAAATAAACTTAGAGAGGACACAAGGGTAGGGGAAGAGAGGAAGTGCGGGGAGGGAGTGCGTGGTGGCTCTTTCATTTTTAACGACCCCATGCCGAGCGGCAAGTGCAGGGCGCGCAGTGGTGCGGACGAAAAAAAAAAAAAAAAAGAAACACCACACCGAGAGGAGGAGAAGAAGAAGAGGCGCGGCGGTTCTTATTCCTCGTGAGGAGCAATTTCTTTCTTCGAGGCGTGTCACGAGGAGCCGCTCACTTATCGCGTGGCCTGTTCGGGTTAAAGGTACACTTTAAGAGACGCAAGAAGAACACGAAGGAGCGGGAAAATGAGATGAGATTTCGCCGCGGCGGCTGTCGCAGAAGAGATCCGGGGGCCGGAGCGGAATTCATTTCTTTTGCGAAATGACGTCGTCTCCGCGGCGAGACCCCTCAAATTTGCTCGCAAATATTACGTATTCAGAAATATTTCTCGAAATTACACGTTTTAATATTGAAGAAACTGACAATCGTCAAATTAAAAAAAAAAAAAAAAAAAAAGATCCTTAATGTTCCCAGACAAGTATATCGGATATAATTTTGCGTTCTCGACGACAAATATAATTTTCCCTCGTAGATACTTAAGGATTTCGATACCGTGACGTGGCAACCACCGTGACTTAACATTTATTAAAGACGTAATTGTTAGACATGTAAATATAAAATACGTAATAAAATTTTTCAATATTTTTAAATACTTTTAAAAATTTTGAAATGTTCCGAAATTTACACGTACGTGTAAACACCTTGTTGTAATTATTTCTTTGATAAATATTGTGTCCGCACGCGTCCTGTTATTTAGGACAGTAACCTCATTTATCGTCGATAATTGGCACTTCCTTTGTTCTTCCGCAAGTAAGCGTCACCTCCAGCCTGGGTTTATAGGTTTTTCCCTGCGAATCAAGAACCGTATCACGTTTCGTGAAGGAAACGAATCACGCACGAATCGCCTTCCCCGAGAGCGCCGTACGCGATTACAGACCTGTAACATGAGATTCGGCTTGAACTGGTGCGGCTATCACTTTGCAAAGTGCAAACGCGCGCACGACGAGGAACGTCGGGGTCGAGAAGCGGGAGACAAAACATTTGCCCCGGCGATCGTTGCGGCGGGCGAGACGTTTGTGCGCTCGAAGAAGAAAAGAAGAAAAATACGAGAATTGGCGGTGGGGAATCGCGCGGGTCGAGAAAACCTGTCATTAACCGCAACACCCGCGATCGGCTTTTCTCGCGAAACTCGCGGTTTCCGACGAACGTCAAGGCGTCAGCCTTGAGGAAACGTGTAATTTCAAATGGGAGCTGACGCTGATGATCGGACCGGGGGAAAATAAACGCAACTCGAGCGTTTTCCGCGGACCGTTTCCCGCGGACTTTCCGGGGGGGCGCTTCGCGAAGGCTGTTGGAATAAATTAAGCCGCGAGATTGTTTTTCCCGCAATCGCGCGCGTAACGGCAATGATAAACATTGACAATAACGCGCGCGCAAAAACCAAAAAAAAACAAAAAAAAATAAATAATAATAATACAACAAAATCACAGCAAAAACCTTGCTGGAAAAAAATGGCAGTTTGCATAACGCAAAGCTACCGCTGTAAAATCGCCGATCAATTATTCAATGCGTGTAAACGCGGTTACCGCTAACCGCAAATTATCGCGCGTACGAGGAAAAGTGTACCGTGAAGGAAGTGGCGGGACGATAGTGAGAATATGGAATATATAAATTATAAATGCGGATAACAGCGTGAGATGTATGTACGACTTCTCTTTTAACGCGTAATACAAGCGATCGATTGTTCTCTCGACAAATATCGCGCTATTGTTCGAGGTTTTCTTAAAAATAACAAACAAATCGCTTCTCTCTCTCTCTTTCTCTCTTCGATGTCGTCGACAGAAAAATATCTTACAGCAAATATATTCGTATCAAAAGAATGAAGCTAATGTACGACGGATAAAAATCCGTTTCAAAAGGACATTAGAGATTTTTCTCCAAAAGAAAAGAATAATCGCTTCACTTTGAAAACGATAATTTAAAACGATAAAGCGCAAACATTTTTGCGCAGCCTCGTCTCCATTAAAAAAGCCGAACGAATTCGAATTGTCACCGTAAAGTAAGTTTTTACAAAGCTTAGCTATTCACATATATATATACACTTGTTGCGCACTTCCCCGAAGATTGTCCCCTATAAGATCTCGGAAACGAGACAAATGAACTCAGCATGGCGCACCGATCCCTGAACGCAGGGTTTCTCAAAAATTTCGCATCGATTGTTCTGTTGTAAATTTTTTTACAATGTTGAAAAGAAAGTATAAATTTTAACTTCTTTCTACTTGCCGTAAGTTGATAGAATTTGAATATGTTATTTGTGAAAAAAAAAAAAAACAATTTTAACATTTGATGTATCGTCGATCGATTTTTGCGAACTTGGAAAATGTCTAAAAAATCATCGAGTGTTTTCTGTTATTTGTGGATTTTTTCACATAAATGTTGGAAAGAGCGTGAAAAAGTTGATATTTCTTTTCCCTTGCAAACAATCGATATAGTATCTACTGTTATTACTTATATTAACAGTTTCGATATTTTGTTACATAATTGATAACTTATTAAATATCGAATACAATTTTTGCGTGTCGAGATGCCGCAATCTGGGGACCGAAAAACGAAACTTTCGAAACGAAAAGAAACGCGTGCACGGTCTTTCTTTCTCTCACTTTTAGTCTCTTTTGAAATCAATTTTTTGACGCGCGAACGAAGATCGATCGTTTTTAGTTTCTCCCAGAGTTATTGCGCGCGCGCGCGGTCTTTTTCTATTTTGCGAACAGCTGTGGCAATAAAATGCGTTTCTATTTGCACCTGCTGAAAGGTGACACTTACGTGTCGCGAATGGAAAGCGCGCGAAGTCACGTTCTCCCGATGTTTTCACGGCCGGGCGCGCGCGCGAGCGATAAAGCGGAGTTTCTTATCATTAGCATCTGCATTCACGTGTCGATGATGACGCGAGGAACGTGACCGGGTGGTTTAAGTCCGCCTCCCTATCGCCAGGACTTTATCTCTCGTCTATTTTGTTTTTCTCGCGCGAAACGTGTTAAACGCACACACACGATCGCGAAAAGTAAAAATTTACTCGAGCAAAATTTAATTTTATTCCCGTTTACGGAGAAACAAAATCGTAATATTGTGTAAGTAGTACTTGAGAATCGTCGAAACAAACGCTAGAATTAATTGACAGATCGCTGCAACTTTTACACAACTTTCCGATAAAGAGAAGTTCGAAAGACACGCGCGCAGAAGAGAAAAAAAAAACAGCGCGTTCGAAACCCATTATACAATCACCGGGAAAAGAGAGCGCGATAAAACACTTCGCGTCAGTGAACAATGCGGCTATTAGTTTCGTTAAATACGTGCGCGAAGCGAAATTGATCCGACGGGTCGAAATAATATACCCGTTATTTTTATCGAAGAGGATTGCTCGACGCGCGGAGGGAACGCGCGGTGTTTCTCATTCATCATAACCTCAGCGGTGCCCGCCTTTGCAATTTCTCATCTCGAATAATGCATCGGTTTCCAAGGTCGCGAGAGAGCGAGTCTTGTACCACCACCACCACTACACATCGTCATCATCCACAGAGTCGTCGTCGTCGTCGTCGTCGTCGTTCATCGCAAAATTTTCGCCACGCTTTACAATCGGACGTTGTCGTCGTTGTCGTCGTCGTAATTTACGGTGATTTAATTTGCCGGCTTGTCAGTCATGTCCGTTCTCCGGCTATTAATCTGCGGGGGACATCGTTTTCATCACGTAACGTAATGGCGGTTGTGCATTTATTTGGTGCAGCCGTCTCGATGCGCGCGCGTCAACGGCGCTCAAGGATTTCCGGCGTTCGGTGTTCAGCATCCGTAAATCCGTATATTTAGCCCGCGATGCTGACTGCTCTCCGCGAGCGTCTAATCGATCGTGTGTGTACGCACTGCACTTAGAACCTCGGATGTTCGAAATAAAACGGTGACGAAACGGCAAAGAAGCCCGCTCGAAGGTGACCCGAGCTCGTTGCGAAGACACGAACTTACTTAAGACTTAGGTACAAGAACTGTCCGACAAAACTAACAGATTCGAGCGCCAAAGGAGAAACGACAGGAAGCACCCTTTTTTTTTTAATCAGAAAAAAGGGGTTGAAATCGACTGATTTTTGTGTAATGAGGACGCGCGTTGGAATTAACAAGTAAACTTCGGTGTCCTTCGGCACGATCTGCTGTAGCGTTTCGAAATTTGCTACCACACAGCGTTGAAAATCCATAAAATATATGCAATACGTGAACTGGAGATTTTCGGTGCTAGCAGGAAATAACAGAACGTGACTTATATCCTGAAGCAATATTGACTTGAAAGAAAAAAAGATCTTTTTTCAAACGGGTCAAGATCTAAGATTGCGCAAGGGAACAAGGTCGGCATCGATTTTCGAGGTTTTGCAAAAACAAGAAAAAACACGTAAAGGAAGACTGGACAAAAAGATGAAAAAAGAAACAAAAGTGTTCCGACGAATTGTGTTTTTACGCGAAAATTTGGTCGTAAAGCGTGAATTTACAAACATCTGTAATTTATTGCCGAGCCAAAATGTGATAAAAAAGAAACTATAAAAAAAGCTTTTTGTTGAGGTAATAAACCAAGTTCGCAACATTGCGAAAATGAATAAGCGAGAAAAAAGAGGATAAAAAAAAAAAAAAAATCAAAACGAGTCGCCGATCAGTCATGCGAGGATGTCCGTATTAGGCGCTCCTAATAAATCGGTCCTCTTTTGGGCCGCGCAATTTCTCCGCAATCCGCGCAGTTGAAATTGCAGTGCCGTGTACGGCGATCAAATGTATCACCGTGTATATAAGGAAAAACGGGTGCGCATTGCGCGTGGAAGAGAACTCTCCGCGGCATTATTAAGTTAAGCCCCACTACCGCGAGATCCGTCATGCTTGGTTAAGGTCCTTCGAAAATGGGTGAACAGGACACGCGCCGTAGCGCCGCCGTTGTTACGTGGGAAAAAAAATAGGAGGAAGGATAGATCGCGTAAGATAGCTATCGTTACGTGTCACGATTGCCGAGCTAGCGAAGATGATACCGCGTGTGTGTCGCTCGGTCGCAGTCGGCGCGCAGTCAACATTTTTCAGATGCAAAAGTATAACAACAGGACAGATACGTTTTTTAATTGTTTTGTGGTTGTTTTTTTTGTATACAAGTGAAGACTCTTGTGTAACAAAAGAATATATTAGGTTTGTGCAAAACTAATTTTGCACAGTTTTTTGATACTTATTAAATAACAAAAAAATATTTAATAAATGACAAAAACCGTGATTATTTTTTTATCATATCATTTTTATCTTTAATTATCATTTTATCTTTTTTTTCTCGTTGATATTAAATTAAAATTTGTTTTTTCTTCGTCGTAATTTTTTGTAATATATAATTAATTATTTTTCTCTCTGAAATATACACAATTTCTTTTTTATCGAAAATTATGTGCATAAATAATCTCATTCCTCTTTTTGTGATTCCAATGCGATGAATGTTACACGGGAAATTTCCATTTGGGAGAATAAGTCGATAACAATTTTAAGAATTTTACTCGCAAATATTCCATATCTGCGCCAAGTTGTGATGTTTTAATTGCTGACAGTTTCAGCGCTGAGAAAATAACATACACCGTAATTTCCGAGCGCTACGTACTCTCGTTCCAGTTTGAAGATGCGTAAAGCGGCCGATGTCGCCGGTTTGGTGTATCGCGCGTCGTTGAAAAAAACGACGCGCGTTTGCAACAACGGTGCGCGCGCGCTCGTAAATGCACGTATTATATATGTATAATACACCGACGTTGTTCTCGTTCGTCGTTACATGCCTGCATAAATGCGGCCGGGGGTATCTTGACGGGCTTTAATGAGTTTCTCGCGGCGGCGCGGGGAACGGGAACGGTGGCGCGAGGCGCGTTACGAGAGCGAGAGAGAAAGAGGTCTCTCTTTGTCTCCGTCTTTCTCTCTGCGCGCGAAAGATTTTTATTTCTAGTCCTCGGTTTTATTGTTGCTCGCTCCATTGTGCCGATCGAAGGCGTGGCCGGGACGAAGACGTTGCTCCTGCCGCTGTGCACTTTTCTTCCCCGAGAGAGATAACGTATATATCCCCCTATCGTATCATTCCTCTCCTCGACAATCTCTGAGACACCACACAGCGCAATGAAAAATCCGTTCGATAACGCATCACTCGTTTGCGTTCGTCGTTCGTACGAAACGGTTGCACTAAAAGTATTTATTGGGTAGGCGTAACGCGCGTAATTTTCAAGTTTCAAACGTTCTCAACTTTGCGCTCCTTGCGTGATCACAAATATTCACAAACATTGAAGATTTGTCATTTTGATTTGTTAAAATTAGATTAACATTTTGAATGATTTATCAAAGTAGATTAATATTTCGAATGATTTATCAAGAAGAAACTTATAATCTAATATAGCAAATCCGTTGGCAGCTCGAAAGAGAAGAAAACAGCATGGTATTTCAAGCGAAAAGCAACCATAAATCAAAGAGAAGAACAGATTTTCCTTATTTGCTGAATGAACAAAAGCCACAAGACTATTGAATCATAGAAAATAAAAACAAGAAATAGTACAGAAGATTCTAAAACTTTTTGTAAGACTGATATAACCAAAGAACGAAGGAAACGGACAGTATCAGAAAGAAGCGAACAAAAAAAAAAAGATAAAACCCCTGTGGAGAAAGAAAGAACGGCCACACATGATACACGCAAAGCAAAATGCCTTCGATGTGTTCGGATGTCATCAGCGCGCGAACTTCAACGAGACGGTACGTTGAAGTGTCGCGCTCGTTTCCGATTCGCATGAAGCCGTACCGTATTAAGTTCCCGGTAACTGACAAGGGACGCGCGTAAGGGGAGCCGGATACGATAAGGAGTTATCGTTTCGAGGGGGCACGAACGGAGAGAGTCGGAGGCCCACACACGCGAGGTCTCCGGCGTACACAGACCTCCTTTATCGCTCTCGCGCACCCGATATATCGCCGCGAACATACTTGGGAAACTCGGCAGCGCTACGTGTTCCCTCGAACGCCGCAAAGGAGTTGGAACTCCATCAGAGAGAAGAGAGACCTTCAAAGAACTTCGATTGCAACCAGGAGCGATGCGTGACAAAGTCGCTTTATTAGCTTTAGGAAGCGTAGCCTCTTTCTTCTTCCGCGATAATGAAAGAGCGATTGAGACTGAGAAGAGAAAAACGCGGTATTTTTGACAGATCCCAGATGTCGCAGGAGCGAAAGGGTTCAAAGTGATTACACACAAATATTTTCCCCAATGGAATTTTTCAACGCGGGAATTTTGGCGGGAAAACGACAGTGGAAACTTTTCTCGTCGCACCGGGGGCTTTGTTGCTCCGCGCGTTAAAATATCTTCGCACGTCGGAAAGTGTTTGCGGACCGAAGATATTTTCGGACGTGAAAACGTTTCCACGGGTGCGCGAAGAGGTCGACGAAGTCGCGATGTGGATAGGAAAGAGAGAGAGAGAGAGGGAGGAGCGGGCAAATCGAGAGAAATTCGCTAAGATGCAAAATCCTCTCTGTCGCAATAAACGAGTATTTTCCTTTTGATTTGCGTCACGTCGTGCATATCGAAAATAATCGACAATCGCTTGTTTACGTTATCTTTATTACATTGTTTATTTTAACAAGAAATTTATCGTCAGAATAAAACACCAAACAATTAAAGATCTTTTTACACTTTAATTTATATTCAGACGATTAAAGTAACTTAAAGAAACAATCGCGAATGTATAAAACAAAATATAAAATCAAATACTACAATGATTGTTTGTCGAAATGTTGACACGATTTATAAATCGACTTTTTTAATCGCCTTACTTTCGTACCAGAAATAAAAAAAAAATCTTACAAATTAAAATATGTTATACACGTTACAAATATATTATGCGGAAATAAGCAATGTGAGACAAATAATAATTTATCGCGACACTTCTGACAAATTTGAACAGATGTTGAAGATGAATTCCATAAGACTGTCGTGTATACACGGCGTCGTTCGTCTTTTTTCTTGTGGCTCAGATAAGTGTAACATTATTTCGACGCAAAGATATACGCGCTATCTATCACAGCAAACAGAATTTCAGAAGGTAAAACACATTATCAGAAAAGTCCTTTTATCTTCGCTTAAGTGTTTACCGCGCGCGGTGAAAGATATAGAAAAATGTCGTAAAAAGTGATCTGCTTTATCGTAAATTTTTACAGCTCCCTCGATTGTTGCGATTTCTTCGATCTCCTCCTCGTTTTAATCTCATTGTTTTATCGTTAATCTCACGGAATTTACGTGACAGTAATTTCAAACAAGAGTAGCAAATGTGCGGAGTTTGAATAATTATTTCTCGCGGAAACAAGATTAATCGTCTCTTCGCGAGAGAGCAATCGTGTTTATAAAATCGTCCCAAAATCGAGAGAGGCGAGAAATAATAATCTCGCCGCTGATACTTTAATTTCAAGTTTCTATTCGGTGTCATTTTTTTAAAAAAACATACTTAACAAAAAACAATTTGTTATTTTATTCCGCGAAATGATGCGAGACACGAGAAAACATATTTCAATTAATTGAGCAAAAAATATGTAAATAACATCAGAAATAATAATTACGCATAAATCTGTGTAAAAAACGTTCGAGCGCGTATTGAAAGCAAAAGATAACCGATGATAGATGGATTACACGGTAAGTTTGCATAAAATGTACATGCGCACATAGACGCGTCTATACGATAAGATTCACAAATCCGACGTTCAATTTTCACAAGCGACCGTCGATTGGTTCGAGCGAGACACGGATTCATTTGTGAACACACGCGTCATTAAGGAGTTAATTAATGGAGGAGATCTTCAGAACCGGCAACGGATCCGTAGACGTGGCAACGTCGCTATCGGTTAAAATGTAAACAACTGTGAGCGCGGTACAGTACCCGTCAGAAGTCAGACCGCTCGGTGTCGTATAATTCCTTACAAAAGTAAATTGTATTTTTCGTTAAGAGTGCGAATTTTCTCACGAACAGAATAAAATTACCATCGCTTCATTAATCATTGCAAAAAAATCATTCGTGACGGCTCAAAGCAAGGAAATCCGAGTTTTTAGATTTTGGACAAAAAGATTTTTTAGGCGAGAAGAAGAAGAAAGACGAGACAAGATGGTTGAAAAGAAAAAGTAAGGGTGACCAGGGATGGCCAGAGCAGGTTGAAGCGGACGAGCAGGTCCTTAGAAGATCCTTTGAAAAATGAATCTCCTACAGGGGTTCAGGGCCGTCAAGATTCAGGGTCTTATGGGATAAAACCTCAGGGATAGAACATCAGGGATAGAATCCCGAAATCTCTACTTCAAAAAACATTCAGAATGTATGGAGCGTACCTGGTGCGAAATCTCACACAGAATTCATGGAAATATATTACTTGCACGCACTTTCAAGTGATATACTGGCTTGCCCGAGCGCTGTCGTAACTTAGCTCCGGCGACTTTCTGGTCGAGATTAGATTAACTTAAGTGGAGTGCTTTTCCAGTTCGGAAAGTTTGTCGAAATTTTGTTGCGTCTTCGCTTTGTGTCGTTTGCGCAATTGGACGAAATAATTTTTACGGCGAAGAACGTTGTTACAAGTGCAAAACTTAGCAACAAATATTGGTGACAAAGTTGTTCCATATATATATATATATATATATATATATATATACGTGTGTATATTTTTTCTTTCATACGTATTTTATGAATGTTATAAACTATACGTAAATAGAAAATCTCGGTTTTCTTCGAAAACTTGTTTTAATATCGCCTGTTTGTTCGTGTGTGTATTTTGTTGTGACTTTTAATTTACAATTAATCGCTCGAAACTTGTAAATACATTACCGTCTGTCTTGCACAAGCGTTACGCGAACGCGACATTTCTCTGTAGGCAGTGCTATTATTGCAAAGGAATCCATTGACACAATGAGAAAGAGGGGGAAAATAGGGGAACAAACTATTCTTTTTTATTTTCTACTTCGTGTTCGACAATGACACTTCGAGTACGCGCGTCGTAATGGATTTCCCTGGTCGGAGCGGCGCGACGAGACCGACTCTTGCGTCTTTTACAAGTGCCATCGGACATGGCGTCCGAAAGAAACTCGAACGTTGCTTCGTGTGTCAAAGACGTCGACACGTAACACCGAAGTAATGAGCAAACAACGACCCAGATATTAAATTGTTAAACTTTCTTGCGCGCGAACGCGCGTAAATCTCTAGAAGAGTTTGGTTAATTTTTATTTAACGCAACACGCTTCTCGCCTCGATATTCTTTTCTCTCGATATTCGCTCAACAAAAACCTAATGTTCCCGCGTAATTGCATTCGCCGCGCGTGCAAAGAACGCGAATTAAAATTCAAAGAAAAATGTAATAAACGAGCGCAATTTATATAGACACACGCTCGCTCTTTTAATCCCCCCCTCCAATCAAACTGTCATTTCCTCCGTCGAAGGCCTTTAAAGTCTCTTCGACGTTAATTGTCACGCACGGGACTATTACGGAACACAAAGAGAAAGAGGAGAAACACAGAGCGTGCGTGTGAGTGTGTGCGAGAGAGCGACTCCTCCCCACTTCACCGGCCACATGACATAGTGGGATATTTCGTGGTCTAAAGATCCACTTGTGCTTCTATGCAACAAGTCTCCTCGGGATTACTAACCTGGCCTAACAAACGCCGGGAGGGGCGCATGTGCTAGGTTACTCGCCGCCGCCCGGTACATTTATGTGGTTTACGTGACGGTTGGTCATGGTATCTCCATCGTGAAATCTCCGCGTACAGGGCGCGTATAAATCTACGGAATTGTGAAGAAAAAAAAAAAAAAAAAGAAAAAATCAAAGTATTACGACGACTCGTCGTTGCGATCTCTCGCAACGTTTGCTCGGACAAAAACGAGACACTGAGATCGAAATTGAATAGTTTCACCCCGCGCGCGAAGCAGGTTTCTCTCTCATTTACAAACGCGCAACGCTGGGTTTTAAAATCTCTCTCTCGAGATTCGTTTTCTAATTTTTGCCTATGTATGGTTATTTCGTGTGCACGCACGAGACGCGCGCGCGCGCGCGCACACATATCTCAAGCGACAAACGAAACTGTGTGAAAAGCCATCAAAAACCGGTCTCGAGGAAACGTAATTTTGGAAGCAGCTGTACCGCCGCTATATTTCGTTCTGTTATTGCGGAGAAATTGATATAACCCTTACCCACACACATGTACACCGAGGGCCCTACGTGTGTGTGTAAGTTTCTTCTCTCCCCGTCTGTGTGTCCCTCTCGGCCCGATATCGCGAGCGTGGGAGGGAGAGAGAGAGAGACAGGGCGATCTCGTGCGCGCGAGAGAGAAGAAGAAGAAGCCGGAGAGTGACTGGCCATAATGCCAGAACGAGCTGGACGGAAACCTTCCACGAGATTCGTGCTGAAGAGATAGAGACCTGTGCGCGCAAGAGAGGGACGGCGAGGCGGGAGTCGGAGAGAGACGCGGAGACGCCCATAAGATGAGATTACGCGAGAGACACACGAATGATCTGTGAGAACGAGAGAGACGCAGCGAGAGATCGAAACGAGGAGCGAGAGAAACGGTAATACACACTTCAACGAAGGCTCAAGATCCTGCAGGGCGATGAAGGAGAGCGGCGGGGAAACGGGAGGGACCCCGAAGATGAAGAAGAGAGAGGAAGAGAGAAAATCGAGAGAGCGAGAGAGAAAGGATAAAAGCGATAAGGAGAGGGAGAGAAGGAAGTGACTGATTGAAGGAGTGGAGGAGAAGTCTGGGTTCGAGCGAGAGGGAGCGAACGTTGGGGGAACGACGAGGGGGGAAACGGAGAGGTGCGCCTTGAGCCTTGAAGTATCTCGGGGGAGATTTTTTATCCCTTCAAGGTCAGACCTTCAATATGGCCGCTACGTTGGACCACTCTTCGGAGAGCGAGAGACGCGGAGAGAAGTTAGGAGTGTCGGGCGGCTTAAGAGGACCGTAAACACCTCGGTCGTCCCCTCGGTATCGTTCGGTGATATCGGCTATGAAAAATACTCTTCGGGCCGGTTCTCTCCTCTCTCATTTCTCGCCGACGACGCGGAATACGTCTGGTGCCGCGTCGTGAGCGACGCTAATTAAGCGGAATCACGGTCGCAAACGCGCGCGACAAGTGCGGCCGCGCGTCGGGAAATTCTCGTGTAATAATAGAAACTTAGATCTGCGCCGCGTGTCGTCGTCGTCGTTTGAGAAGAGAACTTGGGCGACTTCATTAACCGTCCGTGTACTCGAGTACGGAATGGAATTATTTCACAGACTCGATGAGAAGAGACTAGAAAACACTCTATAAAAGAGTTAATTTATTTTTCTAATATTATTTTACTACACGCGATTTTTAAACTAACATTAGAGCGGAAGGAACTATTTTCTCGTCTGAAAAAAAAGCCAACACCCACGCGATATAATGACGAGTTACAAAAATCATCTCTCTTTCTCTCTCTCTCTCTCTCTCTCTCTCTCTCTCTCTCTCTTTCTCTTAACGGCTGAAAGTCTCTCCCCGACTATAAATCACCGGCGTCCAACGTGTTTGTGGCTTTTTTTTCATCTGCGTACGTCACAGCAGGATTCAGCCGGAAGAGCGCAAGTAGGTTCCGGGTGTGCGATCGCGCCTTGTGTGTGTTATTTAACCCACTTCTCGAAGGTCGAGTCAAAATTAGAAAAAAAAACTCCTACGATTCCGCTTCCGACTTTCATTCCGCGCGATCGCGAGCAGGAATTCAAGTCGGAGAAAGTAACTCTTCGAGACTCCTTTGACAGGCACGACGAGAAGAGAGCAACGAAAGGAAAAGAGAGACGATTTCTTTTGAACGTAGAAGAAAAAAAACTATTTAAAAAAAAACTATTTAAAAAGTTTATAAAAGAACTGTATAAGTTCATGCGATATTTTATGAAGAGACATGCGTGTGAAAATATTTGAAATCTTGCGTGAGAAAACACGTTGTTTTGGACGGATATGCGAAACGCTTGCAAATTCATTTCAAATTCGAGTCGCGTGAAATCAGTCATAGGGTTAAACAAATGTGAGAGGAAAATGGGCGTGCACGCGGTTCTTCGTGTGTTCAGAGAAATGAAACACGAGTGCACGGTGACATCGACGCTCGAGAAGCGAACCGGTTTTCTTGTCTGATCTCTTGTAATCTTCCGTAGGAGAGAGATGGGAGAGAACACAATTTGGAAATTGTAGAATAAATCTCGGAGGGGGCTGTCTCCCCCAGTTTCAAGCCGTTATTCACCGCGCGATGCGCAGCCGCGCCAGCGGAAAAAAAGGGTCGCGCACGAAACAAAAAAAAAAATATTGCCTTACGACTTGCTGCGCGGGATGGCATTCCACGATCGACCCTCTCTCTCTCCCCAAGTATACTCCCTTTTTTATATAAGACAGCAGCTTCTCTATTTTATCACGAGAACGTTCAAATTGCTTCTAAGATCGTATCGTTAAAGAGATTTGTATTATAGAGCACGTGTATGCGTTTCTAAATTCTACATAATTCAAAATCTCAAGCAATATTGTTCTCTCTTTTACGTAGAAAATATTGCTGTTATTAAAACAAGAATACATTTTATGTATTACAAATAGAAAATTTTTGAAAAGAAACAGTTCGGAATATCACAACGATTTTATTCTTGTATCTCGTTCGAAAAAAGTCTCGTTAATTTAAATCGAGACACACAGAACATTCACGAGATCAAATGAACATTCGTGTTTATGGCAAAATTTCGAAATATACATCTACTTGTCGCGATAAGACGAGAAGAAAGAGGGATTAAATCAACGTCAGAGTATGTTTGCCAAAACACCAAAAAAATGCATTAACGCAGTTTGCAGTTTATCCAATTGCGATACAGTTTATATCGCACTTTTTTCCCCCGCCTATCGCTTGTGCGCAACAATATTTTCTTTTTCTGAATATTTTGCACCGCGATCGATAACGGTTTCCGCTGATATGTCGTCGGTTAACGAGCGCGTAAATAATCAAGTTAACGGAGGCTCGCTGACGAAAGTCACGCAAGTTGCAAGCAATTGTTACGTAACGGCACAGATAAGCAAGGCAAACACGGTATACACTCGGTAGGAAAATTAGTTCTCTGTTGACTCCTCTATTACACGTACGTATACCATGCGCGTTACTTGAGTAAACAACAAATCTCGAGATCTTAGACTTTCGAGAGATTTCTTTTTTTTTTTTTCTTGAGCAGGTGCAGCAGGCGCGCTTTTTTCACACACACGAGAGGGAGAAAAAAAAACTCTTCCTACAGAAAATCATAATATATAGCGGCGTATCGTAGAGGGGAAAGCATGGGGGATGCAACCTGTGCTCCGCTTAGGTCGAGGTCACACTTGCGTTAAAATAGCGGACGTTATTTTACGTTTTGGTTGTTGCGTAACATAGCAACAAATGCGACTGATCAATCGCGCGCGCATCCATTGACAATTAAAATACTTAAAGTTATTAGTTTAACGCAAATATGTGATCTTAGAGATTTTTTGTATAATATTATTTTGCAATTATCCACAAAAAGAGCAACAAGTATTTATGTTTCTGAAGCAGCAATTAGTAACAACGTTGGGGTAATTACTTTCCGTACTAGGTGGTCATTAAATTACATTCGACAGACTGCGCCCGACACACGACGTGCACGTGTGCGGAGAGGGCGTTTACAACTCCCCCCCGGGGTCGCCATGTTTAATCCGGCGTGGCTTCGCGCCGGTCTCTCCGGGCATTCATAAATTTCATAATGCAGGTCGGTCGCGTCGATTCTACCGGCTGGATAAATAAATATATAGACGACACGGTCGGGCACACAGGTGTCTCATAGAAAACCAGAGAAAGGGACGGGGAGAATGTTATACGCGCGTCACCGACGACGGCGCGATCCCCTACAAATGGGGAACCCGGCGAGAGGAACCGGTCTCCTCCTCACCGCACCCATCCTCCCTTCCTTTCTTGAGACGGTTCCGAAACCGTCAAGACTTTTCGTGTGTATTTGCGTTGCATCTCTCTTGCGTTTCTCTCCTTCTGCTTTCTTCTCGATCGCGCAACCCTCGCGAGAAGGGATGAGTTTTCTTCGGTGTATTTAATATCACGAAGGAATCAGATACGAGAGAGAAAGAGATGAAACGAGAGTGGAAAATTACAGGTTTGCGTCAAACGCGCACGTTGAATTATATTTTATTGCATGATTGCTGCGGAGGTGTAGCAAAGTGTAATTTTCTCGAGCAAATCGAAGCGTTCATTTCTCCCCTCTCTCGATTGTCGGAAGACAAATAGAAATGGACAGATTCTGCGCGTAGTTCAAATGGATATACACAACAGTTACGAAAGCCATCAATCGACTCGAATGAGAGAGAAATTCGATCGACCGTGCAAACGCATTAAATCTGATATTCGAGGCGGTTCTCCGCCCCGATCAAAATCTTCTCTCTCGGGTTTTTATCGCGACACTCACCCCATCCACCTACGATGTATGCGGGGATGAAAAGCCGCAGGTGCTGCGAGGTTACCTTCTCTACCCTCTCGCGTACAATCAATGGCGTGGCTATTTAAAATTTTACAACGCGAGATTTTAATGGTCGACGTTAACAAAATTAAAAAAAAAAAACACAACGACGAAAGAAAATCTTGTTACGTTATTGATGTAATAAAATCATTTTTTGTAAAAATACGCACAAATTTGAGCAATGTTTAGAAATTGGCCAAGCGATCTTTGCTCTCTAAATTGTGCAGAAACACACATCCCTACAATCATATGTCGCACACATTCAGCTTGCCAAAATCCGAATTTATTTTCGCGCAAACATCTATTTCGGTCCGCGTCTTGGTCCGCAAAGGGATCTATTTTCAAGCGCGCGTCTACGCCCTTGCGAGTTCTTACGCATCTTAGGGATGCGACACACATGTACGCTTCCCGCGGCCGAACAATTATTGACCGGCCGATCTCGCTCGCGCGATAACCTCGTTACTTCGATTCGAGCGATCGCGATCGCGTAATTATAATCGAAACACATTGATCGCGCCGAAACACGAGTTCGCACGCGATTCGAGGTCTTGACGCGAGACAAACTCGCGTATGTGTGACTCGTTTGCGTCGTGAAGCGAAGCGGGGTCTAAAGTATTCCGTATCGCGAACGTCTTTCCCACGACCGCGCAACGTATCTCGGGCGACCGTTGGAAGACCCCCGCCACCGCGTCTACGGGGGTGAGCAGGCCTGTTTTCACATGTGTTCGCGAAAAAAAAAAGTTCCTCTCAGAAGAACCGTCACGTCACCGAGGCGCGACCGGCTGACTTGCGGAGAGCATTTACGACGTTATCTTGTATCTCTAATTAAACGCGCGATTTGTTTTCGCCCGCGGTAAATATTTCCTCGGAGCGGAAATATTCAATCCCCCAGTCTTTTGCGGAGTGAGAAAAGGGAAAAGTTTTGGTTTCAGCTGATTTCTGTCGTAGAAATGCAGGCTGCGACCTTCGGATAAAGAACGCTCGAAAATTTCAACAAAGATCGCAATAAGTTTCTCGATTTAATTTGAAGCGTTACGAAAGATGATTGTACGAAACAATCGCTGGGAAAGAGCAAGAAATGAATTATTATCCTTTTCGCTCACGGTGTAAAAATCCAATAATAAGTTCAGAGTTTCTGACTCTCGTGAAAGTTTTTCGTAAATAATTAAATAAAACGCGAACTTACAGGTCACGAGAAGTTGCGATAAGATCGGGATACGTAACTTCGATTTCGATCGCTTCAGTTACCGATCTGTAACGCACGGTCTTAAATAAATAATCCGTTTCCTCGGATTACTGTATTTTCCGGAGAGAGTCGGGCGAATGTGTGTAAGCGCGCGATAAAATCGTTCTCGACGAAATTAAATTACCGCGAAGCGCGGAGGTGATTATCTTATATCGGCGAATTATCGCTTCATCCTACTCTAATAATAATATTAATTTCCCGACTAGCCGCTCCTTCCCTCGATCATTACATCCTTGACATCGCAAAACTAACCGGCGATTTATTTAGTCCGAAAATTGCTACTAGGCAACTAGGCGGAGAAAGAAAGAGATAGAGAGAGAGAGAGAGAAGAAGAGAGAAAAGGAAAGAGAAAGAGATCGTTATCCCCGTTTCTCAAGTTCGCGACGCGGCGTGTCTGCGATCATCGCGCGATAAGAATCTCATTATAAGAGTGCGAAATTGCGTGGCGATGGCAAACGAGACGAGACGGGAGAAGCGCGGGAATAATCGGAGCAAAGGTTAAGCCTTTCTTTGAGAACGGAGTGTGCGCACCGAATAAACGTGTGTTTCGACGTGTCCAAAAATTAAAAATACGTCAAACTGGACGTGAGGTAAATGTTCCAAGGATAAGTATCACTGGACGAACACACACACACATTTATTCAAGAAATAATTAAATTTTCTAAAGTATTTGTACAATATAAAGAATTAATATTTAATAATACATTTCTCAAAAGATATGTAAAACATTGAGAATTGTTATGTTTAATATTTATACACGTAATAATTATTTACTAAATGTCCACGGTGTTCAATCATTGAAACACGGTGTTATCTTAAACAAGAAAGAAACAGATTTTATTTTCAGAAGAAAATTTCTTATTTCTCAAAAAACGTTTTAAGATATTTAAATATACATGTGCGGTTTTTTATGTGAATAAAAATCATTTCGCGCAACACGTCATTGGCGCTGTGACTCTTTTATTAGTTATTTTTATACCATCTTTGAATCATCACGGAGAGCCCCGTGTGTAATTCTTAGTTTGCAAAATATTTGTGCCGGAAATGATTTAATTATTTGATTAATAGTACACTAACTGAAATTAATATTGTCTTGTTCAAGACTAATAAAGTTTTTTCTATCGTTCTCTTTTTCTCTCTCTCTCGCAAGGTTTTTAAACATCGTGTACAGATCTGTGATATGTATAAAAATCGGACATTAAAATGCTGATATGGTGACTGATGCGTACCTTACGTAACTGTTGCAATTTGCAAGCAGCGGACATTAATTAACCAGATAATTTCCGGCAATTCAGCCGGTTTTTCCCGGACGCCTTCGCGCGATCTCTCTCCGCGGAAGTTCGCAACTCGCGAACGGGATTAAACGAACGGACTTTTTGCCGCGAATCACAAGCGAGGGAGCTGATCATAAAAGACCGGCTTATTATTGTGATCGAGCAGCGCGCGACGAATCGCGGACGCGATCGACGCAGCTCCACCGGGAGAGGATATTGCCTGACAGAAACCGATTTCGCAAAGAACATATTGAATTAGACGTCGTGCACGGGTTTTGATCATCCGCTTGCGTAAGAATCGAGGAACTAGAGAGAGAGAGAGAGAGAGAGAGAGAGAAAGAGAAACAGCGATAGAGAGGAAGACAACAACTCTTGATCGCAGTCATTTGTCAAAGCACATGCGATTGCCTTTAATTGTATACAACTTCATTCTCAAGTATAATAAAAGTGGAAAAATAATCGTCGCTGTAATTTGCCGCACGTTATTTCCCAGATGGGAAAGTCATCGATTTGGATGGGGACCGCGACGCGCGCGACTATTAACCGCAGAGTTATTTTATTTATTTTTTGAAGACAGACCATCAATTTTCTCAACTGTTCGCGACGCGCGACAAGAGAGAGAGAGAAAATCAAGAGTGAGACGAAGTGATAGTTTGCTCCGCGACTGCCATAAAATCGATGATAAAACTAATCGAGTTGACTGATTCTTCTTCGGTAGCGGTTGGAACAAAGACGCGACAATTATCCAGAAAGTTTACTTGATAGAACTAGAAGTTCTAATAAATAACTCACGATGTTCGTACGTGAGTCGTGTCGTAAAGTAAAGCAAGCATTTTTATCTCCGATGTAACGCGAGAAAGTAACGACAACGTGCCGCGTCGTAATTAATGATCATTTTGTTTCCCCTTTGCGTGCTTTTGCCGCGCGCGCGTGCATTATCACACGGGATTATCGCACGAGCGCGATTTTACGCGGCACACAAGAGACGAGATATATTCCGTCATACATATGTAACGTCGACGGTTTAACCTATATTCCCAAGCGCATGGTTTTTGTATAAACATGTTGACACTTCTTTTTTTTTTCCTTCGACTCCGCATTCGACTCCGCGTATTTGACTTTTTAAGCGGCGAAAGTATCCATCGGGGAGAGGTCTCTCGTTAAAACGAGATACCCTCACCGCCAATATACCCGTCCGCTGCTATCGCGCGATATCGACGGCGTTGACGCGCGCGTCGACAGATACGGAGGAATATAAATTCGCTCGTTGTTTGCCTCGGAAGTGAACGACGTGTGTGGATCCGCGCGTCGCAGTGTATTCTAATTTGTTTATTAAAGTCAATGAAGGAGAGCGCACAGAAACCGGAACAGAGAATATTGCGACACACATATATATATATATATGTCGTGCCTCTGCGCACGAATCCGAGGCTGTTATTTAAAAATATTGGAAGCGCGGCTTCCAAACAATAGGATATGCAGATAAAACTCTTTGACCCGTTTCATCATGCTCCGCTTGGGAATACAATGCGATAGATCGAGTATCGGTTTGCTGACACGCGCGAGATTTCGAGAGCGCGGAGAGACGTAACAGACGTGCTCTTCTGACACTTACCTGATGATACAAAATTTTAAGTGCGTTTAAATATACATCTCATTGACATCGTATTTTCTTTCTGTTAGATTTAAGATAAAACTGTGAGAAATAATAATTGATCTCTCGCTTCATACGCAATGTGTGTATCTCGATTTTATATTGTTATTAATTTAATTGCTTGACACAAATTTTATTTTCGACTTCTTTATTTTCAATTTTATGTGCGAACTGATTTCATTGCAACTGCTATAATTTATATTGGAAAGAACCACAACCACATAGTCGCAACATGTGTAAACGCATGATTAATAAAAATTTACGTACAATAAGAAATAACATACATACCAACATCCTCGTTCGGTTCTTTTCATCTGTCAAAATAGATCGGACATACAGAGAAAATCTTTTAATTCTGAATTTATTTCAAAAATAATTGAGGAAAAGCAACCTGGTTAAAGTAGAGAATTATTTGAACTAAAGAGGACAAGAAAGAAGTCGAAAGGAAAAAACGATCGCATGATAGCTCCTTATCGGCGAAGACCCCTTTTGACTTTGCATGTCGCGCAAGGAACAAGACCCCGGCGGCTCGTCTGCGGATCTTTTCCGTGTGTACACGTAGAAACGCGCGAGTGCGGATATATCTGCAAGGCCACGGGGGTGTATTCTCGGCCATGCACTGCGGACCATAACATTCCCCACCGCACCATAACGGAGCCTATCCCCTTCGTGTTTCGCGCATAAAATGCACGTCGCTCGAAGCGCGTACGTCTCTTCGCTGGCTCCCGTCGTCGTATATTCAGAAATCGCGCTGTTGTTCGCGAGAATCCGTCAAAACAAAAATGTTTACATACGCGAGCTCTCGCGGAATTATTTTATTTGAAATTTAAATTCATCCAACTTTTCAAGCTTTTTATAAATTCGTGGTTTTTTTTTATAAACGCGTTTACGAAAGAGATAATTTGTCAAATAAAAACTGCCGCAGGAATCTGCATAATAACGAAGAAAAACCTATAACTTCGACAAAAAACCTACGATAATAAACATTACATCATTTTTCGCGCGTAATAATTTATTACTTAACGCCGCGGCTCGTCATGCGCGATCGGATATCGCGAATCGCATAGTTTTGTCGCAAAAACTCGCGCGCGACTTAACGCTATTACAGCCGGAAATACAATTCAAATTCTCTCGAGAGATCGACTGTGAAACGAGCAAAGAAACCGGCAAGTGGATGTTGCAAAAAAATCGCGCTCACAATGTGACACGGAATAAATCGCGAACACGCCCGTCCGTAAAATCTTTAATCAGCCGCAAAGCGTAGCGGGATCCTAATACACCTTCGCGTTATACACCGCGAGCTACTATAATAGCGGCAGCGGCGAGAGATGACGAGGTAAATGATGCGGACGTGAATGCAGGTAAATACACGTTACACGGCTGATCGCGAACGTGCATCGCCGCTGCCGCTCGCGTCCCGTTGCCGCGTTGCACAGGCAACGATAAAATCGCAAAGGTCTAAGAAACAATTTATGTTAATGGAGGCCTCCTTTTCGCCATGCGTCATTAGATAGAGCGGTGCGGAATTAGCATCGCGCGAGTTTGGGTCAATGTTACAACGCCGACAATAAACGCGAATCTTTTTTATTTTTATTTTTTTACAAAAGTCGCGTGGCTTCTATTAACATACAAAATTCGGTTTATCTTCACTAATGTATTTTCTTTTTTTTTTTTTTTTTACGTTTCTTTATGTCGTGGGAACCATCGGTTGTTTAAACGTAAGGGAACAGTCGCAATGTTTTATATCACATTTTTGTTTTTCGAGAGTGATTCACGGTAGTCACTTGTATGCAAATTAATATCGAAATATACAGCACAGAGACAAACGTCAAGATAAAACATAGTAGGAAGGTGATAGCTTTCGAGAAATAATTTTGTAAATCAGAATTCTATTTTTTCGTTAAAGTCGAGATTCGCTTCGAAAAATAATATCGAAAATCGTAGAAGAGAATTTTATTTTTTACTTCTTCAAGATTAAAATTTCATCTCGGATGTGTGACTTATGTTTACTTTTGTCGAGCCAGTTTTAACTTCAGACAGAATTGGTGTAAATCGGTGTTTGTTTTATTTTCCGAATTTCCGTGGTTTTTAATTAAAGAAGATAATAATACGCGAAATGTACAAGCAAACATGAAAATGTGTACGCGCGTGAAAATCGAATCTAGTCGCGGGTTTTGATACGGGCAATGTGTGAGAGATGTGTCGAAACGCGGTGAAGAAACGGTGAAAAAAAGTGGCGGGACGTGTAATAAAAGCCTTTAAGGCCGCGCACTCTCGCTCCACGTAAGCCAACTACCGGATGAACACGGACAAAACTATCTTGGCATGACTTTCACCCGATTGACTTTCCCTTTCTCGTACGGCGCGCGCGCGGAAGATAATTGAACGCGTGTGGCTCGACTCTTTCTGGCATCGGAAGAGCCTGCTGGCCCACTTCCGGATCGTGCCATCTCCGATCGCGCAAGCTGTTTACGTCGGTGATCCGCGAGTTTAGAGTTCGTTAATTGACGCTGGAAAGTCTCAAGCGTCGAGCGTCAAAGAGACGTCTTCTTCTTCTTCTTCTTCTTCTCCTAACGTTCAACAAACACGGCGTTCGCCGATCGATTCTTCACTCGTTTATTTATAGTGCGCGCAATCGGCTATTCGTAAAATTTAACTGTCGAACTTCGATTATACTTCCGATAATAGCACGCATTCCTATCTTGAGCGTCTCACTCTATGAAATTTTAGGTTAAAACAAAATAAATTACCGCAACGTGTCGTGACTTACAACAACTTGTTCGTTAATTGATATATCAGAAATTTCGACTGATGTAAAAAATTTGTAATAAAAAATTACTTTTCGAAAGACTCTGTGCGCGTTTCGAAATGTTTTTCTGGATCTTTACATCAGTTGTTTGAGCTTCTAGATAAGATATCTGATGAGATTTGTGTGTGAGATGATCCAATATTAAAATTTTTATATCAGATGTCAATATTTGCTGCAGATGCAGTCGAACGCGGTTAATCTTGACGAGACCGAGCTAATCTGACTATGGACTTTTCCGCATTTTTTGGCAATTTAGTAATTCCCGCACTGAACTTTAGCCATGCCGCGTGTGATCGCGTAATGTTCAAGAAGTCTACTCGCGCGAGAGAAGACGTATATCAAAATATATCGGCTTATCCGAGAATAGCAATCTTTAGATTAGTCTCTTAGATAAGACAACACTAGATAAAAATCCGAATGTCACAACAAACTTTGTTTTTTTTGTAACAATATCAATTTTATCGCGCAATCCGCTCTTAATTGTTGGTGTGTCTTTTTCTTTCAAGCGGCAAATGATTTCTTGCGCAAGAGCGTTGCAAAGCGTTCCAGATAATCTCACAAACATCGAAATATATATATATATATATATGTAATGATAGTGTGATTGAAGACGTAATGACATTCAGCATTATAGAAGAACCGTATCGCGGTTTTGAAAGTAACGATGAGGTTTATCGGACGGTTGCGGAACCTGATGGATTATGAAAAACCGAGAACACTGCAATGTTTGATACGCGATAACCGCACGCTGCGTTTAAATTCGAATACACACGCTGAAAGTAATCTATCCCATTATCTCGAACGCTGCTCTAATTCATTATTAATAGAATCGACAACGCGCGTTGCGTTCCCGCGAAATTTGATCTTCAAAACTGCTCAACTAAAAACCTCGTATTCCAGAATAACGATTGACGATCAGAATATTTTTACAAAGCAATTTTGTTTCTTTTTTTGTACATCGGAATGAAATTTTATTTTTATTCTAAACAAAAAACGCGCCAAAAAACTTCGGAAAGGTAATTCTCAATAACAAGGTAAATTAATTACAAGAATTTAAAAATAACATCAAGATACACACACACACACACACACACACACAGAATCTCTCAAACTGCGCAAGGTCAAAGGCTTTCCTCATAGACCGCCGCCGGCGAAAAAAAGAGAGAGAGAGAGAGAGAAACGCAGACATAGACATAGTACACACTAGAGTCAAGTATTATAATGTATTCAAAAACCGGTTTAGAAAGAAAGAGAGAAAGAGAAAAGAGAAACAAGAAAAGAGAAAGAGAAAGAAAGAAAGAGAGAAGAGCAAGTATTCATTAATGCTAGAATTAATAATTCGAATTTTAATTAATGGCCGTGTCAAGTCACGTAATATGTCCGTCATTTGTCCGGAGAAGTGCAACAAAAGAGCATAAACAAGGATACAAGACCTTGATTATATAAGATAATAAAATTTCGAATTTATGCGATTGCCGACAAAAGCGAGAATATATGTGTCTTGTCAAAAAATTGTTAGTTTCTCGACACGCGATATAAATGCAAATACAAAAACGTTACTTGCAAATACAATTCCAAAGTTCCGCGTCGATAAAACACACGTCAATAAAAAATCGTGAAATTACCACTGACTGTTGTTCGGAGATAAGCTGTGAAGCTTCTATTTTCGTCCTTGGTTTTTCTTGAGCGAATAAAATACGAGTTTGAAGTGTGTCTTCGACTGCGAAAAAAAAAAAAAAAGAAAATACCATGGAAAAAGAAAACGATCGCGCGCACAAAGTTGTTGTACGATCGGCTCGAGCCCGCGATCGTTAATTATCAATACAAAACGCTCGAACGCCAGCCGTTCCAACCGACTATTTTAATCCGTGAGGTCTGTTTTCGCCGTTGCCTTTCGACCACTTCCGTCCCCCGAATTAGAAGCGCCAATAAACGCGGTGCCCCATAGAGGCACCGTTGTTTGACCAAGTGCACACCAGATTCGTTCCCTCTCTCTCTCTCTCTCTCTCTCTCTCTCTCTCTCTCTCTCTCTCTCTCTCTCTTTCTGATCTTTGTTACTTCGTTCTCTCTCTTCCTTGTGCGGGATCTACGATCGTCGAGTGCCACAAAATACCGAGAACACGCACGAAAAAGACCGACAATTCGAGATGGTTAAACACGAGTCGCGCCGAGCGCTGCAAGTGCTAATGAATGGCCAGGAGCATAATGCAAACGGGGTGATCGAGGCTATCCCCGGGGGCCCCCTTCGAAATTCGTGTGCACGGGAAAAACAGACGAAGTGGGAAAGAGACGATAAGCCGGCAAAGAAGGATGAGGGTCTTATGTTAATTAATGCGCAATACTGTCAGCTTGTGAACGGTTTTTTATGTTAATAACGAAACGTTCACGGTGTGTGTGCGAAGCAATGTAACGCTCATCCTGTCTTCACCTTTGATCCACTTCCTTATTTCGAATCGTACGCATCGCACGATAAAACGGAAAAGGAAATGTTCCAAGATCTTAATCAATTTATATGCTTCCGATAACGGTGGCGTTTATAAAAACAAAAAAACTTGTTTTCATATATTGCTTGCAACGTGGCGATTCGATATGGCCGGCACAAGAATCTCGAAGTATCAAAAAAATTGTCAAGTACTTTTCTATTTTTTTTTATCTCTTGCTGTCTCAGAGCGGTTCGTGATTACGGCAATGTTTGTCAGTTCGGTGTTGAAAGACTTTGTCTTCTTAAACGATAAGTCACAACGCATGTGTATGTCGCACGATGATAAAATTATATCTCGATTTATTTGTTGAAAATAATTCTTCTCCGTATTCGTGTTACACGCAGAAAGTCGACAGACGTGTGATACGCAATGATAAAACCAACATCTCGATATTGTTGAAAATAATGTTTCTGGTGTGCGTTGCACAGAATTGCAATAGGGCGTGACGACAATCGCGTCGAAACACGGATCGAGAGGCGGAAAACTCTGCGGTGTGTACGATGCGTTTGTTCGTTCGCGACGGCCGACCGCCACGACGAAGGCATTGTCGCCCGTAGGAAAACGTGCGAGGGGATACGTGTGCATGCACGTGTGTACACCGCGCAGCAATGAAGTAGTACCGCGAAAGAGACAGAGAAAAAGATGATTTTTTCTTTACGCAGATTTTGTAGCCATTTATTTGCTTTGTGTGTGGGATATAATTACGTAATTAAATTTATTAGTGACAACATCGTTATCGACAAAATATGTTTTGACGTTTATTCCAGCGCTAACGACTGGAGTAAAACAGCGCGTAGAGGGAGAAAGTCTTGTCCGTTCCAGCGGAACAGACTTATCGCTTCGCAGTGTACACGTCGACGATATGAACGTCGCCAGGGCTCAAAGTGCAATGACTTTAGAAGCTACGCACGGGCGCTATATCGCCGATCGTTCGTTGGCAACGCGCGGCCTAACGATAGCGCCCTTCCGAACACCGCCGAAGACCTGGCAATCGCCGCTGATTGTTGCACTTTAGCTCATTAGAGGAATTACCGCGAGCTTTTTTCCTCTCGGCTCCGCGAAACCTAATGACGTTCCCCCCTCCCCCCGAGGATCTCCTTGATATCTCGCTGCGCGTTCCCACGGAAAAATCCATTCCCTCGAAATTTGTTTTTTTTTACTGGGCTGACGATGACAATTAAACAAGTGTGCGAATTGGTTTCTAGAACTCTTTGGAAAGGTTGTGTTCTAAATAAACGTTACACACTATTGCTGATCTATTTCTATATAAGTGCACAGTGTAAGAAAAAAAATATATTTTTTTATATTATTCATATTATTTAATACATATATATTTATCTTTATATTATTTAAATATTATTTATAATTAATTTCTATGTAATTTATACTTTACGTGCATGTATACGAGTGAGAGGCAATTATATTTTACAGAATAATAAAATTGTAAACTTGGTTGAGATATAGTCGGATACTGTGAAACGAATAAAACTCATTTATGCGGTTCACACGCAACATAACGTTGTTGCGCGAGACAGAAAGCTGGCCTAGGCTTCGTGAAAATCGCGAGCGATCATAGTGGAAAACTAGCCTGGTGTTGAACCGATGCAATAGAATAATGGCGTCTAGTCCTACGGCTGACATTATTCTCGTTACTTTGCTGTTGCACGCGGTCATTAACCCATTGGCATCAATAAGCGGAATAATCCGCGCTCGCGAGTTGATTCCTATCGCCGAAACGCATTACTCTATAGCGGACGAAACGGCTGCGATTGTTCTAGCCGAAGTGTTATTCGTTTTAATTTTTTTTTTTTTTTTTTTTTTATAAATCCTCCCTGTCACGTGATTTTACTTTAGTCACAGGAAGGAGTAGAAAAACATTATGTGACTAAAGTTACGTGTCAGGGACAAGAGTAAAACACACAGAGAATATTATATATATTATATATAATATTATATATAATATTATATATAATATTATATATATTATATATAATTATATATAATTTTTTTTTTTTTATTATATATAATATTCTATATCTATATATAATACACACACACATATATCTATATATATACCGTAATTACGTGACCGAGGTCAATGACTCCGCCGCGGTCAGGTGACCGAGGTTAGTGACCCCTCCCCTAAGGTCGCGCGGCCGGGTCAGTGACCCCCTCCCCCCCACCACGGTCGCGCGGCCGAGGTCAATGACCCCGCCAAGGCCGCGCGGCCGAGGTCAGTGACCCCGCCAAGGCCGCGCGGCTGAGGTCAGTGACCCCGCCAAGATCGCGCTGCCGGGGTCAATGACCCCGCCGCGGTTACGTGACTGAGGTCAGTGACCTTACTGTATATATATAATACATTTAATACAATATAAAGTATAATATTATAAATATATAATTAATTATATGTATAGTGTATATATTATTTAAAATGTTATATATAATATAAATTACCGCCACGTTACTCTTTAGTCACGTGTTGTTTTTCTACTCTTTCTTGTCACTTTATCTTTAGTCACGCTTTTAATTTTTTCCACATATACGACGAACTGTCAAAATCGCTTTTCTGTCATTATTTACTCTCTCGATCTTACCGATTCGATTCGACTCGATCAACCAACTAATTGACAAGGCGGAAAAGAGACAACAATAGATGCGATACATTCGATATCAAAACGCGCACTTCGCGGTACATATGGATTTTTTATATAAGAGGAGGATTAAATTACGGTCACATGTAGAGGGAAGTGATTAAGTCGATAATTTTAGACCTTTGTCCGTGAATTCTCTCGTCGATGTGAACTATTGTTTGCTAATTTGTTAATTTTTGTCCGCAATATCACGGAAAACAAAGTTTCTTCTATTATACGGCCGACACGAAAAATTTAGCAAGACTATTGAAGTCTTTGTTTCACTAACGAAATGTTTTTTTGACAAAGCAACGAATTTAATTTAATTAGGCTTGAAAAATGTTTTTGCTGATCATACAGTCACTAATCTTCTTGTTGTCAGCAACAACTTTTTCCGATATATTTAAAAACCAGACGCGCGTGCGAAATGGCTAAAACTTACGATTATTGGCTGCAGGTGCGGCCGCGGGTGAAATTATAGCCATTTATGTAACACGGTATGTCATTAATTCGAGATTAATGCGAAATGTGAAAGTGGCGATCGCGCGGAGTGGCGCCTGGCCACGGAAACGCCATGGGGGAAACAAGAAAGTAAGAGCGCAAACCGCAGGATACGTAAGCACTTACGTGCAGCACGCATTATTACTGACCGTGGAACGGCGCGCGGTACGTGCTACGTGAACCGAGCGAATTATGTAAAAAGAAACATATATATATATATATATATATATATATATATATATGTATATATATATCACATACTATATATCGTTTAAACACACAAAGAAAGACGGGGCGACGACAAATGTCGCGCGCGGGCGCGCAAAAAAGTGTGTCAGGCGGTCGCCATTCAATTTTAATGCCATTTACGCGCGATGTAGATAAATGTTATCGATTTACCCGACCCGTTCTAAGTAACTCTCGGTTTCTCCGCAACGGTGTGTCCGCACTTTCTAATAACATCATTGTGTGTATATCTGCTAACTTTTGCGCGCGCGCGCGCGTGTCCACACACTCTTATTTTTTCTCTCACAAACAAATTGAATTCATTAGTTTCGCGAATAATGTTCAGAACCGAGAGAAGTAATAAAATTCTATCTCGTGAAGAAAACGAACAAAGAAACGTTAACTTGGCCACCTCGGTCTGCTACCTGAGAAACTTTTTCTCATCTCGACAGGGGTTGCGAATATTTTCTCGAGACCTATACGTCTTTTTCGCAAGGGAGGGGAAAGAGAGCCAGAAATTCCGGCAAATAACAACTTTTTCGCAAGGTAAGCTCCCCCGGGGGAGGTGACTATCTTAAGCTAGCGTTTACACGACCACGTTGCTTTCCGCCCTATCCGGTTTAAGCCGCGTGTATTTATCTGTGTCGTTGTACGTTTACCTGACTGTCTGTGTCGTTGCCTTGGCCTTTGCGATTCTCGGAACGATCTCCGGCTCCGATCTATCGATCTGCAATCTACGCAGGTACCTGCCTCCGCGCGTCGCCGGGAACTCGTATCGGTGATCGTAAAGCCGGAAAGTACTCGAGAAAATACATCAGCGCGTTCGGATGTTTGTCAGGAAAAAAAATACATATGTTGCGAACATGTGAGTTTAAATAAATTCTTCGAGAGAAAGAGAGAGAGAGAGAGAGGAGAGATATTGTTTTAGTAAACAAAGCTCGCCTTTGATCCTATCGTTACGAAAACAATCTAACAAACGCTGACGATATCGGTAATAACTAGAAGATATCGCCGTTTCTACATTTTGTGACACGACAATTCAGATAATAAACAAATTAATATATAAATCTCTCGCGCGATACGCCCACACGCACGTGTTCCATGACATAATACGCTTGCAACATGATGCAAGATCCGCATTGATTAATGCCACCGTCGTCGACGGAGCGACGCGACGCGACGCGGCGCGGTTTCTTCTCCGCTCGCTCTGTGACATTTTCGTCGTGGCATTTTACCTCCGTCGTGATTCTCTAATTACATAAGTTGAACGTACGAATTTTTACCGCGTCCGAGCACGGCGCATTTCTGTGTGTCTCACAAACGTTTCCTCCGTAGAACGGGATAAAACACTTGTCGAGTTCATTACGCCATCTCGTTCAGCATGTGACATTTTCAGCATCATCGCGTCTCTCTTTCTTCTCTTTCTCTTTTCTTTTTTTCCCGTTCGTTACGTAATTCCGCTACACAAACGTTTGCGCGCGCGCGAACGTTTGTTTCTCTATCGAAATATTTGACTCGCAACGACGAAGCGCTTTGGCAAAACGCATCGTCACGTGAAAAGAAAAATACTTCGAGTTGCTTTCTGTGACTATTTCTTTTCTCAGTCGTACGCTGTTCGGAACAAAAATTTACAAATGGTTTCTTCCTGGGTTTCTTTTCAGATGAAAATCCTTGGATTTCTCGGCTTTGTAGAATCACTAAGAATTTGCAAGTTACCTGCTCGGTACCTGCGTTTTTGCAAGATGATAAATGAAGGGAAAAATGAAGACTAATCCCAAGTTTTGTATTTTGAAAGGATCCGCTTCGAGGAAGGGCGGAGAACGATAGAGAGAAAACTTTTAACGTTGTTTAAAGAAGACCTAACGGGATTCTAGTATATTGTAAAATTTGCCGATTGTGTGAAATACAGGTACGTGGTAAAGAAGCAGAGCGTCGTATCGCTCAACGAACATCGTCGAAAAACTCGAACCCTCGTCCTACCATAAAATCTGTAATGACGTTGTTGGCGTCGTCTGAACGCCGTTGCATCGGCGCTGCAAGTGACGCCAACAGAAAAAAAGAGAATGACGCGAATAAAAAGAACAATATTCGTTCGCGTACGCAATATTTTAACGAGAATATCCCATCGCGTGAAAGAAAAACGTCAAAGAGTCTTTCGAGACGTGACGTCACGTGTGATTCTCAGCGTGTGAGATTTCCAGAGTATCGCGAGATGCGCGATGTGTCATCTCGCGGCAAAATAATTTAGTGCGACGCACACAAAAGCGAGAGAGAGAGAGAGAAAAAAAAGAGAGAAAAAGGGAGAGAGAAAGAGAGAATGATTTTTAGTTTCAGAAAAAAATATGCTTTGAAACTTTAGACTCTGTGTGTCTTCTAACGATTTCTCTTTACCTTCGTCGCACAGAAAAATCTGTAAGGGGTAGCAATAATAGTTTTAGGATACGCCTTGGCATAATAAACTATACATGTTGGTCGCTGCAGTGTATCTTTACTTTAATGTTTTTCTAGTGTTTATTATTTATTGTACAGTGATAAAAATTATTTTTGTTGTTATCTATCGTATTGTCATATTATTTCTCCTGTTATCTTGTTTTTGTTGATTACTATAGATAAAAGAGATTATTGCAACACGAGGGAACACTCACTCGCGTGTAATTTCGGGAATTGACAAAAAACTGTTCCAAACATAATGAGGAAATATTTCGGGAAATTTGTGAAGAAGTGAAGATTGCTTGGTTTCGCACGACGCACACCTCTCATATAAATATGTATTAATGCTATTACATTACAACAAACTTATCGTATCGTGAACGAAAGTGCGTTTCTTCAACCGGATTACTTGTTCGTCGTGTATTACACAACAGCGAGACGAAAAGAATGAAGCGAAATTAAATACGACTGGTTTTTTCTTCTCGTTGCATGCTTCTCTTCGCCCACTTCTTCTCCGAACGAATGGAACGATGTTGCAAGAAAGACGCGCGCAAGAACCCACCAAGCCGAGAGAGCAGCATTGCCCTGTGCGCGCGCCACATGCTACGCCCATGCGCTTTTCTGTGCTCGCTCTCATAATAATGGAAACGCAAGTTTACTCATGTGCTCGACACACGAATCGCTATCCCATTCCACTCTTTTCTATTATTTTCTCATTTTTTGGTTACAAGTCTCGAGTGACTTCCGCGCTTGAAATATTTAAGTGCCCGGTTGTATCATATTTCTTTTCATATTTTTCAAAAAAAGAATTTCAAAGAACATACAAAGAAGAGTGTAAATATATTTGTAACTCGATAATCTTGCAATTACATCTAAAAATTAACAAAAAGCGTATCACTTATAGATAAGAGTGCTAGATTATTCTAAATGATAGGAACGAATTCGATTGGTTTCTCAATTAGAGTCCGAAAAGCTCGGAAATTTCACGCCTAATCGTACACGCTTCTACAAACCAATCGTCAGAAACTGAGTGGGAAGAAAGAATCTAATTTTTTTTCTCTTTTTTTTTTTATTCTCTCGCGTGTACGTGCGTCACAAAGAGCCCGCATATCCCGGTATGATATCTCTAGGCACATGAGCCCGGGTCGTCGCGACTTACATTAGCTGTTTATATTTAGTGGCATGAGAATCTGTTCGAAGGGAGGGAGATTGAACCCACCTACTTCTCCCTTGAGATTCGACAGCTCACCCTCATAAACCCACATGTCGCATCGCATCGCCGAACATCCCCTAATTGGACGCGAGTCAGACTTTTCTCGTTGTTGAACGGAAATCGAATCTAGCCAGAGAGAGAAGTCAAAGTTTTTTTTCCCGCGTGATTGACAAATCGATATATTTGTTACCCCGTTATCTCGTTTCTCTCTCGCTTTGTCGGCAAAAATTCTAGTCAAGTTATTACGAGAGCCGTAAATTATTTTACTTAACGGCGCGATCAAGCGATTAAGACTCAAAGTTCTATCCAATCGCGTTCATCTATAAATCATTTTGCTTCTTTTAATATCGGAAGAGATTACCTTCACGGCGAACGGAGGCCGCCACACGTTCGACCTTTTAGTTGATACTTGACATTGCGCCTCCGTGAAACCAGCGGGGGGGTTCACTCACTTCCTACTCGCCCGACCTCGCGCGTGACCGAACTTCCGGCTTTCCCTTCGCGAAATGTCACTTCCTTCTTCGATCGACGACGTCGTTTGATTTCGTAAAAACCATCGCGTTCCTATTTCGCAAAAAAAAAGACAACATTGCGGAATTCTTGTTATAATTAATTACACACGCATATCCGGGAACGGGTTTTTGCATTGCGGAGAACGTTTCTTAATAATATAAACAGATTTATTTCTAATCGGTTGTGTTGTTCAAATTGCAAACGAGAGTGACGTGTACGCGTTGGCGATCGTAAGCCGTAACGTTGACAAAAAATGGCGGCAAACCACTCGCTTCTAGAATCTGCGGTTTACGGCGTCGCAGGTGAACAGAAATTGAACTTCATTCATGCCGCTACGATCGCGACCGCTACGCGCGGTGTCGATTCTGTAACTGCTAACGGCAATGTTCGCTATTTTTGTCGCGCAAACCGTTTTGTAATATGTTTCACCTGCGCGTAAATATACGTATCAACGCCGATGTAAACGACATGTTGACGATTACGGAAACGCCATGTTTGAACGCATTCGAGCGCCGAGAATACTATATCTAGTCTTGTGTATCTAAATAGTTTAATAATAATAACAATACATAAAATTCCCATCTTTGTTTTTGAAGCGTACTAACTCGAGAATATCAATATGTAAACACAATATACACACGTTTCGTTGCACACGAAACAATTACATGTATCTCTTGACACATCGGCATTTGACTCGAAACTTTGTAAAAAATTAAAAATGTTCTGCCCAACCTGTTAGCGATACGCGCCATAGTTGGCCTTCGACCACACAAAAAAAAGGATATCGTTTGACGATATCCTTTTAAAGATAACGAAAAGATAGGACTTCACATATTTGTGTACGAAACGATATTTTATCATCGACTGTTTCAAGACTGATATCAGTAATAGATAAAAAAATAACTAATAAACAAATTTACTTAAGTATTCAAAACCAGCCATGCGTTGTCCGCATATATCCGTCTATCCGGCGCAACATTGGCCGGCGTTCGGTCTCCATTGAGAGATATTGCGGAAGACGTGCGAACTGCTCACGGTAGGGGATGATGTTTGCATCTACCCTGAATCACCCTCGTTCTCGTCCAATGAGAACCCGAAGTTGTTACTATTGGCGAATAAAAGCACGAAGGGTGATCGCTCAGATTCGACATCCGCAGCGGCGAACTTCGCGCGAGAGAGAGAGAGAGGGAGTGAGAGAGAAGGAAAGAGATAGAGCGGAGTTGCGCGATTGGCGCGCCGACGAGCGACGAGGCAACGTTGCCGAGCTTGTCTTCCCCACCGCGGCGGCGCGCGGAGCGACAGGCGATTGGTCGGCGCGCCGACACTAGCGTAGACACCCGACGGCAAGCGTGTGTTCTTTTCGCCGGTGCGACGTCGGTCTCAGTATTCTTCGTTCTCAGTTAGCTTTGGGAGGCTCTGCTACGAACATTGGCAGGCGCACCGGACGCACGAACACATATCCCGGCAAGAGAGAGAGAGAGAGAGAGACGGGTGGTCGCGGCAAACGAAGCGAAAGTGCCAAGTTCAAGTTCGTACAACGCGCGGCGAAGAGAGAAACGTCAAAGTACGTTACCACGATCAACGTGAGAAACAAACGCAACAAACGTCGGCTGTTGTCGTCGCACACAACCGGACACAACTCGATTCGAAGAAGCAAAAGCGAAGCCGGTTGGTTGAGAAACGCGCCCGAAGCGCACCGATCTCTCACGTTCAATTACTTCGAGTTGTATCTCGCGCTAGCCTCGCCTGGTTTTTTTTTTTTTTTATTCCGATTACTAACACGTGTCGATCGGGACACGTTATTTACCGTATTCACTTTTCTTGTTTTTATTTTGCGCGGGTGCTTTCGATGCGAGCCACGACGACGGTGGCGCACAACGGCACGCACGATCGGAGTGGCAGTTTTATTGTGTTCTTCTGAAAGAGAGAGAGAGAGAGAGAGAGAGAAAGAGAGTTTTCGTCCCTAAGCGCGAAATTACCACGTCCGCTGTTTTCGGCACCCGCTGCGAGGAATCCATCAAAAAGGAAGAAGAGGATCGAGGAAAAAGGAGCGGACCAGCTCCAGATACACAGTGTGTTTTTGTGTCGAAACCGAGGAACATGTCGACTGCTGTCATGAGTACCACCATGTTCGAGTGCAGCGAGCATCTCTTTAAGGTAGAGTTTCCTATCGAATCAATTTTTTTCTATTTATAGTCTATTTTATTGCTACGGATCCCCCCCGCGCGATTTTCTTCCGCGTGTTTCGTTTATAAGATAAATTTCAAGGTTGACGCCCGAAAAGAAATCGATTCGTCGAGAACATCACTTATCGCGCGAGGCTTATTCGAAGAACGAAAACAAATGTCAAAATCGCGGGATACGCAAAAGATTTTTTCGAACTTTGTTTCGATTTGTATCGTGAGAGACAAATGGACCTTCACAAATTGAAATTTTCAACAGTATTTTTACGGATTCGCAAACAATAGGTAATTTTCGAGATCTGACGTTTTGCCTCGACGAAACTTTTTCCGGTTTTTCTTCGCCTACTTGCTCAGCGTTTTCTACCTGCTTTTCAAACACCGAGTGTGTCAGGTAGGAGCAGGTATGGAAGATGTATGTGCCACACAGCACACACAAGGATCGTTTATTCGATTCGCTGCAGAGACCAATCGGTCCATTCATCTCTCGCGATACGCAACAATAAAAACCGCATTGGGTCACTCGGGTTTCTCTTGCAAAATTTTATTTTTTTTTTCTCTCTCTCTCTCTCTCTCCTAAATCGTGCAGCAGAACAAAAGTCGGACGCGTGTACATACGCGCGAGAATTATTTATGAGATATGATCGATAAAAAAAAATGTGTGTGTGTGTGTGTGTTTCGAATTGTCGATTGTATCGTTTCGGGATGCCGATTCAATGTCAGATCGAATCTCGTTCCAGGCTTTGTATCGTCGTCGTTCGCATTTCCGATATATTTTCGAGAACGGTCGACCTTGCGATGCTACGCGAATCGAGAGATCACACGATACGGGAATATACAGAACGAAAAAAAAATAATCGATTTAAGTCGGATCGCGCGTATCGAACACAGCGAATATTAACGCTTGTTTGCTTTTTTCTATTAGAAAAAAATAATTCAACGATATAAATTATATTCAACGCGCTCGGAAAATTTCCAAATTTCCTCTCAAAGATATCGGTGTATTTATGTCGAGGTTTATCGAGATTTGATTTACGATTAAAATTTGTTCGGTATTTCCGAAACTGATTGCTCATCAAGACGATAATTCTATGATATATACGTATTTATTTTGTGTCCTTGACGTGTCACACGTTTGATATTGTTGTCCGAGTTTCCACACAATTTTGATCTCCAATCTCATATCTCGGATAAAAAATGACAAGAGCGGAATTTATCGGTGTGGAAAGTATCTCGTCGAAAGTATCTTGCACAACGAAACCCGCCTCTAAAAACTCGTCTTGTTTATCGTTTCTATCTTTATCGTTAGATATGCATAATCTCGAAACATCAATATTGTTTTTCTGATACACACACGTCAATATATTCCCTTGACACAAGTTGCGTAACGCGATAAAGTTCTTTTTTTTTTTTTTTTTTTTTTTCGAGAAACTTCCTTGTTGACTCAAGAATTTTTGACGATTAGATCCAAACTGATTCGTGTTTTTAATCGGTGACGTGTTCAATGTGTGTTGAAAAAAAAATAAAGAAAACGTGCAAACTTAATTAAACAATTTAAAAACAAATATTCGCGACGTGTTTTAATTTGCACTCGAAGTTACAGTGCGGGCGAACAAAATAGATACGAGCGTACGTGAACAGGCTGGTATGTACAAAATCGACTTGAGTTAATCACGCCGGATCGACAAAGAACCACCGTCTAACCGGCCGAACATATTAAGCGGTAATTGCTGCCGCTCGCGCGCGGTGTGTTTCTCTCTCTCTCTGTTTCTCGTCGATAGATAGATCGAAAGGCCTTCGTCGCACAGACACAGACACAGACACACAAACACACATCCATTCTCGGACGGTCTCGCGCGCGTTCTCGTCACGACGTAAATAAAAGGCTGTCGCGCGAATCTCGAAGCCGGAGAGACTCTCACCTCGGTGAGAGAGAGAACTAGGCACCAACACTCTCCTTTGGTTTCTCCTCCGAGTTGAGTTTCTCTGTGTGACGCGCGGAGTCTCTTCTCTCAAATGTTTTCATGAGATAGGCGCCCGTTACGATTTCATTTCTTGGCGCGCGTGACGTTATATTTTTACACGATCTGTCAAATCTAGTTTGACCTACGAAGAGCGTCGAGACGCGTAAATTCGTCGATATGACGTTAACATCTCGATTCGTAGTAACGTCGCGAAAAAGAAAAAGAAATAAAGAATTCTAATGAGAGCGGCTCGAGGTTGTTTTGAACGTCTTTGTTGTGTTCCGATTTTATCTCGCGACGAGCAGATGGACCGACCGGCACGTGAAAAGGGTGAGAATTCGCCGCGTTATTCTCTGTACGCGCGGAATCACTCCGCTGGTACTCGCTGGTACCGGCGCGAGCGAGCGAGCCTGTGTGTGTGTGTGTATTGGTGGCGTGTTGAATTAACAAATGCATTCTCGCTCTGTTCCGTCCCGACCGCACCGCTCCGTTGCATCGTACGACATGACAGAAACAGAAAGACATATTTATTGCGCGTTCTGTCGCGGCGCGTTTTCTTCTCTCTCTCTCGAACGCCTCCGTGCGTGTATAAATACGTGTGTGATACGCACGAAAATATTGGACTCGAAGAAACAAGAGACAGTGCAGCATAAAGACATTAAACGGTACCTTTGACTCCGACGTAAAGTAAATATTATACACATTCGCTAATGAATCGCACTCGGCGACTGTAATTTTACTATCACGAACGCGAGATATAACTGACAACGTTGGGACAACAGCCGCACTTCTGTAATACAATCGATCATTGTTGTTTCTCTTTTATTTAACCCTTTGTCCGTAGACTGGGTCTTCCAGACCCGCTCAAAAATTGCGCATCTACGTTTCTAGAAAAAATAAGTTTTTTTTTTTAAACGCTTTTATCTTCGAAACTACTGGGAATTTTTTCAATTTGTTTTTTTTCTTCTTTTTCTTTTTATATATCGTTTGCAATAGAGAGATCATTGCTCTTTTGTATTTTTAGGCGTAGTCGCGCGGATACGTTCGCGCTCTCTCATCTAAATCCGTATTTCAGATCTTTTATTTGTTCGCGCGAATTTCACGTGTCGAACGAATGACAGCGGCTGGTTTTTACGTGTTTATACAGTGGTTAGGTTTTGCGTGCTTGTACGTGTATAGACCTTCTTCTTCTGTGACCTCAAGACGATGACGGGATTGTGTTTGTCTCGCGATCTACCGTAAGGGGAAGTTCGATATTGAGAAATCGCGGCGTGTTTCTCGTAACGGAATGATACGTCAAAATTGTATCAGCTTTTTGTCGGACAAGCATAACATCGCTCATTCGCTACTTGTGCAGATAATTGTGCACGAGAGAGTTCTCTCGCGAACAGCGGTTTTCGTGAAGAAAATTACATAAGAGTCTCTCTCGAGTAATAACGACACGAGTAAAAACCGAGATGGCAAAGATAGAGATTCCAATTTACCGTAATACATGTTGAGAAAAACCATCGACGCATCGGCGATGATGCGAGAACACGACTTCGACTCGAAATATAACGTGTGGATTTAAACAGATAATGACGTCGTTAGATCAAGTTGGAAAAATTGAATGAAAAATATAAACTTGCTATTTACTACGCCCAAGTGTCATTTAATTAATATTTAAACTATCAACGCGTGTGTGTGTGTGTGCGCGCGCGTGTGGCGTGTGTATTGCGAGAGAAACGATTACGATCGTTCTGTAAACATCGTTTTTATCCGTTGTTTATCCTTCGCTTGTCCGCTTTGTACGGTATATAGGAGAATAATACAAGGATATGTGCGGTTGCTTTTTTTCATACACACACGCACGCACGCACGCGCGTACACACTGAGATATTGCGAAACTACCATTTTTCATGCGTGTACGACGATGTCGACTACGCGGTGTTGTTTTATTTCGTGATCGATCGACAAATATCTCAGTAATAATATATAATAAAAAAGAAAAAGATGTCAGAGATTATGTTGTTCTTTGTTTCAAAAAAAGAATACAAATAAAAATTAACATCAAGATGCAATCAAATTCGTCGAAGTAAATACGGGATTTCAGAGTTTTTATTTTAAATTACAGAAGTATTCTGTAAAAGAAAACTAGGCGTACATTTAGTTATAGGTTAATTTTACTACAAATCATAAATTAAACAAAATTTGACATTTCAAAATTTTTACAATTCTATGTGTACGCGTACTTTTCAGAATTATTATTTTCTTCAAAAATCACATTTAATAAATAACTATACACGCGAAATCAATCGGAAACTCGATATCTTCGCGAACGAGTCCAACCGCCGTCTTCCTCGGCGTTGCGGTCGGCGGGACGTCCAATCCCGGACACGCTGCTGTGTATAAACGCACGCGAGAACGCGCGGATTCTCGAGATTTGAGAACACGTTACAACACACAATAACATACCTTGCTTGCTCGTGTGTTGTGATCAACTCGCGCAGACGTTCCCGTGCGCGTCACAAAACGTAACCATATGTCAACGCGCGCATATTATCGTCGTCGTCGTCGTCGTCGCCGCGTATAATTATGCATGCGTACTATCGTATGATTTCCGGCGAACGATTCTGCCGAGTCGGTTCACTTGTCATTTCCCGTCTTGTTATCATGCGAAACGCGCGATTACGCGCGAATCTAAAGAAAAATAAAATAAAAAAAAAAATAAAAAAAAAAAAAACAGATGTAACTCAAAGAACTTTGACTCGTCCCGTAAATAACAATTGCATTGGCGTCACGTCGCGAACGGCGGCGATTGCTGACCTATGTGTGTGCAGCAATATACAACGATAACCCCTGTGTAATCTTCGGTGAAATCGACACACAGGGTATATTACGTACTATAAATACATATGTGTGCGTGAGAACGTTACGTTGTTCTTGTGTTTGCCCGTGAATCGTGTATATTCCTAGATAGATACGACGAGAAATTACGTCAGCTCGGTAACGTAAGAGTTGTACTTTTCCGTAAATATATATCAGGGTGAGAGGAGGAGGAACATTTATCTCTCGAAACGCGCGCGTTCGCGTTTCGCAACTTTGCGCGAGATATTTTTTCCTCGATACGCGCGAATAATCTCGAAAAAAAATCCTTGCGGTTTTTTTTGTTTTCATTCACAATCCCGCGATTTTCACAATTTATTGTTTATGACGTTATATTATGTATTTGTGCTCGCGATGACGAGCGTTTGAAAGATCGATTTTCGCAACCGACGCTTCTCGCTCCGCTTCTATTTTTTTTTTCTTTCTTTGTTTCCGACTTCGCGATATGTGCGTGTTTTGCTCACCGCGAGAATGTCTTTTCTGTTTTTTTCTTCCTCTTTTCGGACGATAACCGCGCGCGTAACTTTCCACGACAAATTTCTCCTCGGCTCGATTTCGAAACCCGTTCGATCGGGTGGACTTTCGACTTTCGATGGTACCTGTGCTCGCGGTCAAAACACGCCATTTTCGCGGGTGCAATAAAATTTCGGGCGGAAAGTGTTTTCGTGACGCTTCTCGTACGTCGGGTTTTTTCGCGACTGTGTCTACCACATTGATCGGTGCGCGCGTGTTAATTTTGGACAAAATGAGTCACTGTGATATTGTTATGTGTACAAAATGATTAAAATAACATGCGGCTGAGTCATATCGAGGAAGGTAATAATAGTGACGAGGAAAATGACGGATGGAACTTGTAATTCATATAAAGTAGTTCGCTCGCAACGACGATACGTTGAACGAGTGATAAGTGGCAGATAAGTAAAGCCAGGAAGATTTTCTATACCACGTACAAAGTACACGGGTTTTAGTCTGTTGCTCAAATGATATGAATCTTCGGTTACTTTATCGCTTGAAACGGACGAAAAGTAGATTTCAAGCTATTAAAATTTTCTAAAGTTTACCAATTAATTTTTCAAAAGAATTAAAAGAAACGCAGGATACACGCGAAAAATCATAACGTGTCACTGGAAAAAAAATTCTATAAATATATTTCTTTGGAAAAAATAAAAAAAATAAAAAACTGAGCGCAAAGACCGGAAAACAGCGAAACTTTCTCGCAAACTTTTTCGAAAAGCAGAAATCTCGGCACCGAGCGTGCAATCGCGCCGGGGCGCAACACACCGGCAGCAACAAAAAGCCGCACGGCGAACGAGCCACGAAGAAGGGGCGTAGGAACCTGTTGCTTCGGTTCAGGTCTGCCGAAGGAGTGACCGAGAGAATGAAAGGGTAGGAGAAGGAAGAAACACAACAGGGGGAGAGACCCCTCTTTGTGCGCGCTCTGTCTCACCTCCCCCGTTCGCCTCTTGTATCGCTCGATTCTCGCGGCGCAGCCATTGGCGTAGCACGTTCCTAGAGATTTTTTTTTTTTGTGTGCTTCACCCGATTCTTCTTCGGACGGAAGATTTTCCCATATTTCTGAAAAGACGTGCCGCACGCCACCACAAAAGGATAATGCCGGGAGGACCCGGTCCGGTTCTCTCTCTCTCTCTTTCTCTTCTGCCTGTGCAACTCGTTGCATCGGTTTCTGGAACTTCTTTTTCGCGAAGCTTTGTGAGACAGGTTTCGACCGGTTTTTGCCAGGATTTTTGTGCGATCCCGATTATTTAGGCGGTTGACGAAACAACGTTGTCCTCTCGACGAACGCGCTTCTCACGACGCGAAGGTGCGAGCGAAATTCAATGAACAGATGTGTGATTTCGGCCCAAAAGTAACTAACGACAATCGTGACTTTGATACGTTTTACGATCATGGTATGAAAAAGACGTTTTTTTTGTAATCACGCATCTATAGATTTCTAATTTATGTATTTAATATATTTTTTTTTATCTCTAAACATAGTTTTTTAAATACATTTTTAGAGATTATTTAAATTATTGTAGATATTATTCTCAAGCGCGTACACATATTTTTCATCGCAGATGTTCTTCGAAAAATACATTTGTTTCCTCGAGTTCCGATCCTGCTCGCGTTATTTTTCTTCGTAAATTTGTGACGTTCGGGTGCTCCTCGAGTCGAAAGCTGGTCAGCCCTTTCCTCGCATTTATGAAGGGACCGTAACGAACACAAAGGACACACATGGAGCGGGACACGAGGTTCGTTTCCGCGCACCTTGCGCTCTCCTTGCTTGCGCTCTCCCGAATACCGGGACTTAATCTTTCACGATCACGAGATAATCTTCCGAAATTATACACATCAAATGTCCCGTGTTTACGTCCGCTGTGTTGTTGCGCAATGCTCAAATCAATTTCGCGTTTGTACTCAATAACACACGGATATTATGTAATCGGAAGCATCCGAGCCTCAGACACTATCAAGTCATGTGAATCAATTAAACGGAAATTAAAATACAAATGATTCTCGCGCGACTTACAAGTTCTCATCTTTCTATTTCTATATGTATCTATTTCTATGTATCGGTAAATAAAGCATAAAAAACAGCGTATTAATTTTTTACAAATTTGTTATATTTTTACAAGGCTGTTAATTTGCACGTGATAGATTATATACTTTATTTGTATGATAAAATATTCCAATATATTCGGCAATTTTAATAATTCTTATTTACGGAGCCACTCCGAAAGAGTCGAATTTTGCTTGCGCGAGAGAAAGCGAGAGTGCCGACGGCTCCCGATTTCACTTTCACGCTTGATTTACGCGATGATTCTCCCCGAGGTTTCCAATCCGGACTGTTTCGGCGTGTACGCCCGTCGTCGTCGTTGTCGTCGTCGTCGTCGTCGTCACGCTCTGGAAAAAATCTGGGACCGGTTTTCCGAGCGGTTTTGTCTCCGTATGCACGGCGAAGGTGTGTGCCGATTACATTTGCGCGTGCGGTCGATGTCGTAAAAGTGCAAACGAAAGTAGAATAAAAGGAAACGTCTGTTTTTAAACGAACCGTGGCTAATCGTCGCGTTGTCGCTCGCGTTGTTTAACGAGCGAAAAATAGGCTTTTTATTTTGTTTGTATATTTTCTTACATTTTTTTTCAAAATTACGTTCTCTCTCTCTCTCTCTCTGCACACGTTCAACTCCGAAGCGCGTATTTATTGCAATTTATCACGCGTGTTACATGGGATTTGTTGTTGCTAATCTTAACGCCGTCGTGTGTTGAATTAACCGCGCGAAAATAAAACACGCGATTCAATTAATTCTCGCATCGACGCGGAGAGGATTTTAATTCCTCCAAGAAAATTTCCTTAACTCGCGTCGTACTTTCGTCTCGATTAAAATTGCTAATTGCTAACTCGCGCAAATGTTCGTTTCGCGTGCGCGCGCCGTTTTATTTATTTATTTATTTTTTTTTTGTGTGTGTGTTCTGAAAGCTTTTTATCGGCGTGACTTTACCTTCTGACTAGCAATATCGAGATATCGCGATAATTCACGCGAGGCCGTTCGCGCGAATATCTGCCGACCTCCGCGATATTGGACTGCGCGTCGCAATTCACCTGAATCGCTCCCTCACCGCGCAAGAAAAAAACCGCTAAGCAATTTCGGTCATTTGACGATCGGGGCGCTCGTATTTCCTGTCGCAACGTGTTTCCTGCTGTCTCCGATTTCGCCTGAAACCGAGACACCGAGAGACACTTCGTTTTTCCCGATTTTTTTTTTCAAAGTTGATTTGACATTTACGCGCAAAAAAAAAAAAAACATTATTCCGTAACGCGCGAAAATTGAGATATCTCGGTGGTCAGCAAGCGCATATGTCGCGCCGACATACCTAATGTTGACGATTGTTGTTTTTTGACGCGCAAAACGAGAGAGATAAGACGAAAAAAAAACGTGTTCGTTGGTCGAGATCGTATTGTGACGGGAGTGAGTGTCGCTTGTTCGCGCGCTCAAGGAAAGGTACTCTCTGGCTAATTAGTCATTGTCACTAAAATGAATTACCACTCGAAAACGTATGTCGTTTAAATTAACTCAACTCTAGCAATTTTTTGATGTGTAATAAAATAGACACCAATGTTTAAATTAATTAATTTTTGAACGTTTCTTTATCTCGAGCAACACAATTAATTGACAATTAAATATTGCGTGCGTTCGCGTCGCTCCAAAGATTTCGAAAGAGTTGGAGCAGGAAACACGCAACATTACGGACAAGACTGTCATTAATTGGCGTGTGTAATTCGATCTTATCTCGAATGTGCATCGTCAGTGCGACTTGATTTACGCATGAATAAAAAGATGCATTTCCTTTCGCGAGAGCACAAGGCGAAGATTAAATCCCTTATTATTGCGTTCAAAGCGCCATTAATCCCAAACGATAAAGAAACAACAAAATAACAACACACGCGTACTTTAACGCGAACCGGAAACGCATCGATGTATCGCTCACGGCGAAATAATTGTCTACGTTCTCGCCCGTTTGCTCCCGAGACAGAGAGAAAGAGAGAGAGAGAGATGATCGTCGAAGCTCGCTGTGCACTTTTGATTGCGATCAAACGTACTCTTTCTCTACGGTTCGTTTCGGATGCCGGAAACGCAGTATTATCATTAATTCGTTCCGTAAAATACAAACCGCGATACGCAACCGCGATCATTTCGTTGTTCGCGGAAAAGACCTTCGAAAATAATTGAAGCTGTCTTACTCGCGAGCTGCACGTGTCCGTCCGAGATTCCTTCGCTGGCAAACGAGTTTTGTTTTTTCCTTTTGCTCACGACGTGTTAAGATTTTTTCGAGGACGCTCTTGATGTGTTTACGCGCTTGAAACTCGTAAATTAGTGTCTTAATTATAAATTTATTCATTTAGATTCAATTTTTTTTTGTAAATTATTTATCATGAAAATTGCATTTTTATTCTCGTCGCGCAAGAAACGTCGTTTCTCGTTACGTCCCAGGTAAAGTAACTCGATAAAAATCCCGTTCTCGATCGTCTTACCGCGCTCGTCGCATAAATGTCGGGAACGTCCTCGCGTCGCCGAGAATGAAAAACCGCGGACTGTGTGTGTTTCGAAAGTCTCTCTCTTTCTCTCCCACGACGTTCGTTCGTTCCCTCCGGCTTTCTTGCAAAAAAAAGAAGCGAAGCGGGACGGGAGCGGGGACAGAAGCAGTGAAAAAAGGAGCAGCGGGAGACGCGAGAGACAAAGAAACTCAGGCGGGGGAAGAGCGCGTGAAAACACAGCAGCGCGCAACCTTCTTCGCGAACATACGTGCGCGCACGCAAAGACGTTGTGTGGTGTACAAAGTGCACATCCGTGTTGCGTATGCGCTCCGTATAAAACGCACGTGTGCGCGCCGCGTCGCGCTTTACGCACAGGAAAGTCTTCGCGGTCACGCGGCCGACCGACGACGCCTGAATCACGCGTCTTATTTTACGAGCCGGCCTCGCGTATTTTAGTATATTCGTATATCATTCTCGCGCACAGTACAAAACAACGCTGCTCCTGACCGCAGCTTTTGTTCGTTGACCGCCCGAGGTTGCAAGTACACACGTGTGTGTGTGCGCGCGCGTGCGCGTTGCTTTCGAGGAATTTCATCCCCGAGTCAGAAGCCACGTATCTGTTTTAATTGTTTTTTTATTTGATATTCAAACTGGCATTTAGAAAGTCCACGATCGTATATAGAGAAAAAAAAAGTAAAAGACGTTTTCAAGACGCGCGAACACAATGATTTTCTCAGAGGATCTCTTGAGAAATAAAGGGGAGAGAGAGAAAGAGAGCGCGCCCCTCCGTTCTTCTCGTTAAACGGAGAACCGCCGGAGCAAATGAATAGAGCGCATTTATATAATGCTTTTTACGTGAAGTTTCCTGACCCGATTAAAGAACAATCGCGATTTTTCGCCCGCCGCCGCCGCCGCGGTCGTTAAAGATCGAGTTATAAAACGTGAGTCATACCCACTTTGCATCGCCCCGCAAGCGCGCGCGCGCGACCGCCTCGAATGGACGTTTATGAATGCGGAGCTAAAGCCGCGTCATCTGCTTTCATTGCTTGTTCGCTCATCAAAAGTGATTGCGATAACGACGCCGAGGCGTCGTCGTTTGTATTATTCGATGCCCTGGCCGCATATCAGCCTTCTCCTTTGCGGAGAGTTCACGCGGAGGATAAATTTAGCGGGCGCGATCCGCACGTCAATCACCCCCCGGGTTGATGCGACAACAGAGATTTCCGCGTATTGTTTTTGTCGCGAACCTGCACACGTACGTGTCCCAGGGAGAGCGGGAAAAGCTTTTCTACGCGGAAAGAGGAAAAACCAAGCTATTTTCTTCGCACGCCGACCGCGCGCGCGCGCGTATTATGCGTCGCACGATCGCGATGCGCATCGTGAGCGAGCGCGCGTTTCGAATTATACTCTCCGCGAACTCGAGAGAATGCGGTCGCTTAATTTCCCTATTAATTTGCATGTGATACGATCTCCCGGGAGACTAATTGAATTCACGGGACGCGCGATGAGGAGAGGGACAAACCCGCGCGAAACTTATGTTTTATTTATATGTACACTCCGGTGTTTCTTTCTCCCTCCGTCATTTCGTCCACTTTGTCAAGACACGTTGTCAGAAAACAATTACCGCTGTATTGTTTACGCAATGATGAATTAACTTGACGATGAATGAACGCACAAATTTGAGACCGGTAAATCGAGTTTTTTTTTTTTTTTTTTTTTTTATCTGCGCGCGCGCTCGAGAAATGCGCTGAGGAATTTACTTGGTAACGATGAGAAATCATATTGCACTTTTTCGACATTCTGCGCGAATGCGATGAAACAGCAGAACGGCACGGGGACATTAGTTCATCCTGCACTGACGTGTTCAACGGGGAAAATGTTGCGAGAAACGCGAAACGCGCGGGGGCAGGGGGAGAAGCTTCGTCGACTTTGTCCGCTGACTTGTTGCGATGACGAGAAATGAGGAACGACGTATTGCGCGAGAGGGCGTGACCCTCCTCCTCGCGAGTTCAGCGGTTTAAATTATAGCGTTTCTCCGCGCGTCGTTTTATAATGCACCTTGAAAGTCGTTAGCGGCAGCGATGATGTCGCGTCTTTGAATGTTTCTCGCGAGCAATTAGACGTTATCCGCGCCGCGCGAGGCCGGAAAAAGTGTCGCCGCGGTTCCGCTCGATTCGCTCGACCGTGACTAGTCCCGGATGATTGCGCTCCGCCGCATTGTTCGAGGAGACGCGCGCGCGGTAATTCTCGCGAAACACGCGATGATAAATTTGTTAACATGGATTTATGACCATCTCTTGAACTCAGACGAGACGTCGAAATATGCTAATTCCCGCTGTCACGACTGTCAGAAATTACGGCTGCTCTTCGGCTGGCCGTTCTATAGAACATGTTTCATTTAAATAAAATTTTATACCAACATATATAATATATACATATATATGTATATATTTGATGCCGATTTTTTTTACTCGCATAAATTGCGCGATTAAGGGGATAAAATTAATATTTTCAAAAAATCAAAGCAAGAGTAATATTGATTTTATTTACATAAATAATGAATTACGTGTAAATGTAAAGATAAAAAAATAAATAAAACAAATATCCCGAATTTGTAACACTTGTTATTGCCACGTGCAAAAATAGAACACACACACACACATACATTCCATCGTACATTTTAAAGAGCATTGTTACCGCGTAGTTTAATAAAGCTGCGCGCTTGAAGCGTATTGTTTCCTCGTGAATTACGATCTTTCGCCGATTGTGTATCGCTCTTGGTAAATATATATATATATATACACAATAACTGCGATATGTGTTTCACGAACGCTGCACCTTTAACGATCGAGTTCCTACACACGGAAATCACTCTCGCACACATGTGAATCCACGCGCGCGGGTAGTCGTGATCGACTGAACCGTGACTGACCCACGACGCATAATGACAGTGTCAACAACCGGCAGCCTTACTATACACACGAAATAACTTCTTCGGGTTTTTTTCGTAACTCTCTCAATTGTTTGCTCTGGAGAGAACTGTAAAAGTAAAAAAGCAGACTGTGTGTGTGTGTGTGTGTGAGGAAAAAACATATTTGCGATTGGTAACAAGTTCATTTGCTTTGAAAGGAGCGTTTAAAAAACTAGAATATGAAAAAAAATATGTGCGCATAGCGCAAAATTACATTCGCAAAAATTTGATATTTTTATACCAAAACTTTTACTCTGTGAAAAACTTCGAACTCTGAAGAGAAACGTAATTCTTTCCGCACATTGAAGCGAGTCGTTAATCACACGCATTCTTTGCGCATTAGCTGCTTGTTCCGCTGCAATGTAACGCGTCAAAGTTAGATTGCCGCGGATAAAGCGGAAGATGTCGGGCGAAGAGAAGAGAAAGAGAGAGAGAGAGAAGAGAGAACGTTAAATCACCGATAAAATCTTCCAGACACACGATATCCCGCGCTGTGTAACTTTATCACACCGCTATATAATGCGAGTGTGTAAGCTGCAACGGGGATTTCTATTTCAGTACCTTAGTTTTGAAGCGCCGGATTGTTTCTCGCTCATAGACAAAACGTCCGCTTCGGAGAAAGACGCGCGCGCTCATTTTCCGTTCGTTTTTTTTTTTCTTCTCTCCTCTCCGCGCTTTTGTTACGCAACAGTGATCGCCTCGCACTACGTACACATACGCACGTACGAACGGTGCAACGCACCGCGGTCTGAGACTGTTCGATTTCTTTAACAACATGAGCGTGGGCGGCGGCCACGCTGACAGTCGCTCTCTAACGCGCGACCAGTTCGAAACTCGCTCTCGCTCGTTTTTTTTTTTTTTTTTTAACACGAAGGAAACGACGAGCCAACAAGCCGAGTGAACCATGACTGAAATGTGAAAACAACCGCGTGGATAACAGCGGTTCGAACAACAACAACAAACACGGTCAATAAATGAAAACGCTTCCTGCGTGAAACGCCGTCACGTGGAAAGTTTCGCGGAAAGCCGCGGCGTTTCGCTAACGAGCTCGCGCGTTTCCACCTCGAAGAACGAAAGTTCGAAGATTCGCACGCACGGCTGTTCCTGCCGCTTACGTAAATCCTTCGACAAACAAGCAACGTTTTATTCGGAGAAATTATTGTATTATTCGTCGAACGAGAATCGAACGAGAATCGAACGAGAGTCTCTCTGTTCGAAAAAAAAAAAAAAAAAAGTGGAACAATTCACACTCGCTCTCGAAAAACAATCCCGAATCGCGCGCGCGAGACACTTTCACCGTTTTATATTATCTCGCATCGTCGTGCATGTATGCGCATATGTATATATACGCGCGCGGGATAATTGCGGATCGTAATCCTCATTGTTACCGCGCTTTTTTTTTTTATCCATACGGAACGCGGCGGCGCAATCGGGGTTACGTTCGACGCCGTAACGTGCTATTACAATCTGATTACCCAGGCATAAATTACGATTCAATCCGCGCACAGTTTCCTAATCGTTTTCCCGGCGTCTCACTCTCCGCCTCCGATCCCTCCGCGCGCGGGATCTTTTTTTTTCCGCCACAGGGAGGGAGAGAAAGAAATTTAAAGTTCATAAAACCGACCACGTGTACTTTCACTTTTCGCTATTGTGCATACGACACGCTCGCGCGCGGAATAATTACGCAAAGTGCGCGAGCGCGCACCAAGAGTTGCATTGTGTGTTGGCTCTGCGCCTCTTTTCTCTGTGTGTGCGTGTGTGTGTGTGTGCGCGCGCTACCGAGGCTGATTCATATGTTGCTCTTGCTCACTCGCCGTGCACACCCCCTCGAGATCGGCGGTCTCCTTCTTGCGCGCAAGGTTCGCGGAGGAAGTAGAGTGGAAAGCCGCCGTCGCTCCGAGTGCTGTGAGATCCCTGTATTTCGCGAAACTCGTGAACTCGCGAAACGTGTCCGGCCGCGAAAAAATAAACGGGATCTTTTTTTTCTTCGAGCGACTTACGTGGAATTTTGATTAAAATTATCGTTTCTCCTCGCTATTGCGGATTTGCACAAATAAGGTCCCAATGATCGGACACGCGTCAACGGCCGGAAATTTGCTATGAACAAAATAATTACCGCAAATATATAAATAATAAATATGTAAATATAGTAAACATAAACAATTCTCTTAATGTTTTAAATATCTTTTTAAACAATGGAACTAGCAGACGGTTCAAGATCAATACGAGCCAATGTGCTGAACGTACGTGCTAATATACTTTTAAACGTGTAAATTACTACACTTGAAAATTCGAATTGATTTCAATTTTAAAATTCGTCGAAAAAAAATATGGTCAATTTGCACTCAATATATAAATTATCCACTTTGCCTCCTCATGAAATATAAAAAATTGAAATGCAAACATCTTGGAAAGAAGTCGAATCCGGACTTTCTGCATTCCGCGCGGTCGGCTTTTAAGATTGATCGGTTTTTAAATATTTCTGACTTTATATGTATATAAACACTCGGTTGTAATTGTTTCTCTGATAAATGCACGGCCAGTGTTTAATTGTTATGGTTTCGTTGAGATATTTTTATCTCAACATGTGTTTGACGTTTTGACGTATCCGCAAATTATTAAAATTCTTTTTCGGCGATATTTTTATCCGAGATTATTAACCGAACGATAAAGGATGTCACTTCGCTGTGACTCACCGGGCGTGTTCTCGGATGTGTTTTACGACACGTTATAAATATAATCTGACACTGAAATCATCAGTCTATTTTTCGCGTATATCGCGGGATTTCTCGTTCGTCGTTGTTGCGGTCTTCCGTGGATTTCTCGGACTCGTTAAACGCGGCTTGTTTTCGCTTCGTACGGGCGAGCGAAACGCGCGCAAAAAACACGGCACAACATGGGAGAGTTTCAAGGGGGGCGACACGCTCTTCTGGGCTGGAAAGCGAAATGCCTCGTCTGTTTCTCCGATGTGTTTCTTTTGTTCGCTCGGCGTCGTCGCCGAGGGACAAAGAAAAAGAGGACGCGCGGAGCAGAACGAGACACTGAAGAAAGAAGTGGGGGGTTTTTGTTTTTTTATTTACTTACACTCAGACACTTACGGTATATGAATAATGAATGAATGATTTTATTTTACACGTTGCACACACGCTCGGCTGAAAAAAAACCTTGCGACTAAATCAGAAAAATTACACGCGGGAACACAATTACCGGCGCGATAATCATCTCGCGAATCGGCGCGAGAAGCTTCTTCGTCCCGCGTTTTCGGTTTCGGGATTGCGAAATTGCGAGGAGGTTCGAAATGAAAGCGAAACAGCTGGTCTCTCTCAAAAACATGGAAACGGGGGGGGAGGGAGGAGGAGATCCGACGTGCGGTGGTGGACGGTCGAGAATTCTAAGCCGGGCGAACGGGTAATTAGGATAATTAGGAGTCTCTCGACGAGATGCGCTGCGCTTACGTAAGAATCAGTGCGCGAAGCGCCGCCGTTCCATTCAAGTCGGTCGGACCGACCGGCGCCATGCTCGTTCTTCTTCGGAGTCTCTTTTCTCTCCGATCCCCTCCCCCCTTCCCCGCTCGCTCTCATTCTTTCTATCTCTCTCTATCTCGTTACTTTCACCTTTGACCTTCAGGATCCACGTTCTTAACCCCGCCGTGCGGAGGGAAAGAGTACGTGCGCGGTTATCTTCTGACGCGAAATATACACGCGCGCGTGAGGTGAGTGAACGCGGTCACGTTTTCCTCTTCGCAGGTGTAATTAAAGTGCAATAATTTTAATTGAAAGACCGCACACACAAATGGCGCCCCTGCAATCCCGCGCCGAAGCCTATTAATTCGCTCGACAATTTAGATTGTCGATATATGGGTAAG